>NW_004444178.1:1059695-1085348 GCF_000243295.1 Trichechus manatus latirostris
CCAAATCGATTTCCAAAGTGGTTGTACCATTTTATATTCCCACCAACAGTGTCTAAGTGTTCCAGTCTCTCTACAACCTCTCCAACATTTATTATTTTGTGATTTTTGGATTAATGCTAGACTTGTTGGGGTGAGATGGCATCTCATTCTAATGTAGTTTTTTAATACTAATTGGTAGACAGGTATAATTGCCCAGTTCTTCTTAAATTCTGACTTCTGGCAAAATAAAAAATAATGAACTCTGTGCTCAGTATAGAGACCCAAGACATTCCTAAACTGCAACTCATAAATTATATGAACTTGATTGGGTAACAGTCACTCTGCCCCACAGCTTTTCCATATGGTGAAATTTTATTTTGCTAAGATACCTCTAAGGTCCCTTTTTGCAGTAAAATTATATGATTCTTAAGTTTTCATAATCTAACCAATATAAACCCCGACTGGCTTGTGTTTTTAGATTGAATCTTTCTAAAAACAAGCAAAGGCTTGTCTCACTTTTAACTCTATTCAAGCTGTTTTCTGTGCTTAAACACAAAATTAAATTTCCTATAACTTACCATTTATTTACCATTTTAAATTAACAGTTTACAAATTCTCAGAGTGAATTTCACAGGATACAGCAAGTTCCAAGCAATAATTCATATGGAAGCAAAATGCATGCACAGTGAAACCATTGTCCTTACAAAGACAAAGGTCTTTCCTCTTGCTTTGATATTTGAAAATCTTTTGTTGAGCTGCCGGGAAACATTGCCAAATGGTGTCACCTGCCAGCTGGAGCGATCATATGCTCCCTATTAAAGCTGAGTGCCCCGTTGCTGGTCAGCAGCTGAGTGTGAGGATATCAGCATGGTCTGTCTTTAGTAATGGGATAAACTGCTACAGCAATGAGGCCTCCCTCAATGAAATGGCCAGCATATAGATTTTCTATCATTTCACGCAGCAAATGCTTGCATGCAGCTGCTTCCTTATCACCCATGCTGTTCCAGGTGGACAACCATGGTGAAGATTCATGGCAGAATCCCAAATCCACTTCAACAAGTGAACACTCTAGACAGTTTTATAAACAGTGTATGAACTACCTCTCAGACTTCAAAAAATGGTGCTAAGTAGTATAATTGATTTTGGCAATTCTTTTCATCAAAGGCACTCTTTAGCATTAAGGAATTTTTGCTTCTAAGAGTTGTGTTTTTAAAACTCGAACTAAACAAAAAGAGTAGGAAAACAACTACAAGAATATTTTAGGTATCAATTATTTAAAAGGAGGGTTGCCAACTGTCTTAGTTATCTAGTGCTGCTATAACAAAAATACCACAAATGGATGGCTTTAACAAAGAGAAATTTATTCTCTCACAGTCTACGAGGCTAGAAGTCTGAATTCAGGGTGCCAGCTCTAGGCAAAAGATCTCTCTATTGGCTCTGGGTGAAGGTCCTTGTCATCAATCTTCCCCTGGCCTAGGAGATTCTCAGCACAGGGACCCCGGGTCCAAAGGATGCACTCCCCTCCTGGTTCTTCATTCTTGGTGGCATGAGATCTCCCTGTCTCTCTGCTTGGTTCCCTCTTTTATATCTCAAAAGAGATTGACTCCAAATACAACCTAATCTTATGGACTGAGTCCTGCCTTACTAACATAACTGCCTCTAATTCTGTCTCATTAACATCATAGAGGTAGGATTTACAACACATAGGAAAATCATATCAGATGACAAAATAGTGGGCAATCACACAATACTGGGAATCATGGCCTAGCTGAGCTGACACACATTTTGGTGGAGCATAATTCAATCCCTAACACCAACTATCAAGTACCAACTTAAAAACGGATTAACTGTCACATAACTTTTATCACTAATGAAAAGGAGAGAGAAATCAAGTTAGTATACCCAAGTGCAGAGTTAGAGGCTAAAGGCAAGAAAGCTTTCAGCAGTGGTAATGATTGGAGGTTCTTCTCTACATTAACTAGAACATTGGGTTCCATTAACATTCATCTAACCTAGCCATTCCCCACTGCTTGAAAAACCTGGAGGATTGGTGATTACTCTATAGAAATTAGTATAGAAATGAATTGGCATAGCAGCCCGCAGTAAACATTCATAAAAATGTAAGAAAAAACACTGTAGTTATTCTAAAATAATGCCACTTTCTCCTAGTTCAGATCACCAATTCTAGGATATTTCCCTGGTCTCTTCTCTTCTCTACACTTTTACTCTCTTAGATGATCACCTATAACCATGACTTCAGCTGAAATAACTATGGAGATGACTCCTGTTTCTATTTACCTAAAATACAGTAGCTTCCAAACAAAATTCAACCCCTTCCCTCAAACTGATTTGCTGTGCCTATTTGCCATTTCTCTTGATTCCTCACTGTCACCTCTCCCTTATACAGTTCAACAACACGTTCTCACAAAGCCCTATACAGAGCATCTTTTCGAATCATCCTCTCACCTCCATTTCCATGTTTATAGCTCTGGACCAAGTATTCTTTGTCTCGTGGTAAGATTAGGAGGATAGACTGCCATTTTTCTCTAATCCATCCCTTCATATACCATCCTGCATTGCCTTAATGACCTTTCTGACAAATGTATTTTTATCCCATTTATCACCTGTTCAAGAATCTACAATGGCTGGCTTACAGTCTATTTCATCCAGATGGGACCCTTCAGCCTGACTTTCAAGGTCCTCCACACCATCACCTGTCATCTCATAGATACGACCCATGAAGTTTTTATTGAATACTGAATAGGAAAAAATGTAGACTATTGAAAATTTAGATTAGCAAGTGGCACACTCAGAATTGGGAAGACTTAATAACAATCCAGTTAACAAAGAGGCAGAGCTGGTCCCTAAGAATAGTGGATCAACAGGGTTGACAAAGAGGAGTGAATTGGTTCAAAGCAGGTGAAATTTAAATGGGAGTGGAATTCCTATTCACATAGGGAAGAATTCATAAATATTATTGCTGTCCAAAATCTAAAGAGCTGCCTAAAAAGAGATGAGGTCTGGAAGAACTGAAACAAGTCTAGGTGAACATCCATTAGGAGTGTAGGGTGTCTTTAGGGAGGGAGGCTAAAGGGATTTTAATGAGTGATACTCCTAGACTTTCACCCCCCTCCAGAGAAGGACTCTCATCCTTCCCATTCACAGAAGCTCCTTTAGCTATATATATACATATATACAGCCAGGGTTGATATTCAATTTTGTTGAATTAAATGTTCTGAAAAAAAAAAAAAAATTAAACCACTGGCCGAAGGGTAATTGGCCTGAAGTGAATGAAAAGACCTGCATACTTGTCTTTTCCTTCTTTCGTGTTCTTGGGCAAATCACTTACCCTTTCCAATCTCAAATTAGGGATGGCAACATTTTACCTTTCTGTTTTTGAACATGGATGTGAGAATCAAGCGATTCACTGACATGAAAGCTGCTTGGAAATTATTACTATATACAAATGTTAGGTATGAAGATGGGAAGGACATGATGGACAGACTTAAAGACACTAATCTAAATTTTAGTATTAACTTTCTTTGGACATTCCCTTTGCTGTCAAGGAGATTCTGACTCATAGCGACTCTATTGGACAGAGTGGAACTGCCCCGTAGGGTTTCCGAGGCTGTAAATCTTTACGGAAGCAGGCTGCCACATCTTTCTCCCACACAGCAGCTGGTGGATTTGAACGACTGACCTTTCAGTTAGCTGCTCAGCGCTTAACTACTGCACCACCAGGGCTCCTTTCTCTGGACATTTATTTAACTTAAAACTGTTCTCTCTTCTAACGCAGAAAACGGCACTTGATTATTTATAGTATTTGGTTCCTAATATTTTTCCAAATTCTACATATGTGACACTATTTTCTCCCCTACTGAATTTCATACTTCCTCAAAGATTGAGACCTTGTCTCATTTATTCATTTGCTTATTTTACCTCAATACTGGACTAGCCATGTACAATATACACTCGATTGATAAACTACATGATGCAGACAACCAAAAGGAAGACTTCATCATCAATGTTGTAGGTGAAAGTAGTATAGAATATTTATTTTATCTGTAATAAAACTGGAGAAGAGACTTTAAATGGAAAGATACAGAGTTCTTGAGAAACAGTACTTTAAAATATCCAACATACTACTCACAAACTTTTTAATAAATTCCTGAAATATGCAGTTTGTAGGATGAAGAACACAGTTTGCTTAGTTCTAGCTACACTGAGAAAAATGGGAAAGCTAAATCATTTAAAAGAAGGTAATGCTATTTGCCATTTCATAATGCATTCTCAAAGGCATCAAAAGGCTCAGAGAAGAAACAAAGAAATTAAAAAATAAGACTTAAAAATCAACATCTTTAGATAAATTGCAATAAACCGGAAAAACGAAGAGTCATTACCACTATTTGGGAGTTTCTGCTAGAATATTTATTCAGTCTAATGGCAAAGTGCCTATTGTTTGCTATATTTTTATTTCATTGCTTTTTCACTGTGTTCCTTTATGTGTACTTTATAGTGTCAAAATTACTTATTTTTAATGGTAAAGATCTCTTTTGTTGAATTACAGATTTACATGAAAGAAGATGGTTTAGGGAGATTAACAAAAAGGAGAATCCAGACTCCCTGCTTAAATATCTATTTGATATTTAAATGTATCTAACGTCAGTTAAATGTTTGTCTTAATATATATTACATAGTGTACCTTTTCTGTGCATAAAAACATTAAAGAAACTCTTCCAAATACAATAAAACATCTTCAACATAATAATAATAACAATATTTTGATGCCTGTTACAAAGTAGTGCCTGTTATTACAAATCATTGTATGTACCTCAAATTTTTAATAGGCGTTACAGGAACTGGTTCATAACTATGGGCTGTATGTAAGTCAGATATTCATAACTTGGGGATTGCTTGCATACAGATTGCCATTTTGGGGAGGGATGATCGATTAGCTAAAATATTGTATCATGATACATATTCTATAACTGATCAATAAGGCTATTATTCAGAGTATATTAATTCTAATATCAATGGATAACTGTACTCAGGCAAGAGACCTATCATATTACTTGTGAAAATAATTACTGTACTTTAAATGTTTACAAGACAATATATATTAATGATTATTTTCATTAATATTAATGATAACCATCATCATTGATTTAGTGGTTTGTTAGGCATTAAACCTCATTATTTGCCCAGAAGAGCTACTATGTATACTGTATTTGTATTATAAATTTATAGATTTAATAATATCATAACATAATTTACTGGGCTTTAAATTTTCTAAAGTTATGCAGTATAGAAAAATACAGGAGGGTGTTGAAGGTGGTAGGTGATCCAGGACACATTTCTATGGCTGGCCCTAAACTACCATAAAGGTTCATTTCCTTGAAATGAACCCAGTATAATACCCCAACTGAATCTCTGAATATTCAGTTTTACAGAGAAGGTAACTGAATCCAGAAGCTATTTTCCAATTTCATAGACCTGTTGCCATTGGCCCTCTAGCTTTATCATGTAGTACTGTTATCTGAGAGCCAAGTGAGAAGCCTTGAGTCCTTCGTGACAGTGCTCAGCCCCCAGCTATTACATCCTGAACTACCTACAGGAAAAGTACCAGCTTCTTGTCACTGGGGTTCCATGTTGCTTCAGGTGGCCCTACTGGACAGCACCCATGATGACCCCATGCTGTTCTCCCTCTCCCTGGCATGGTACTCCTCTGGTCTGTAGGAAGAGGAAACATTCTCTTAAGAATGTAGGGCCCATGCTATATGCGTCCCTGGGCACAGCTGTGCTCTGTTAAGCATTACCATCAAAGTAATCAGTCAGCTCAAATCCTACCCATTAGATTCCCAGACCCCAGGAAATGGAGAGATCCCATGGAAGGGCCCCTCATTAGGTATGAAGTGAAGAGAACAGCAGCTATCTTCAAAGAAATCGCTTCACAAATCCTCTTCTCTCTGAGCTTTGACTTCTTTTTATATTCTTAAAGCAGGTATAGGTGGATCGAGATCTGTCAAATAAGTGTCCAGAAATTTATTTTTAAATTATATATGTGTTTCCTAGAGAAATATTGCATATGTGCAAAAATGAACATCCTTAAACAGACACTCATTTGCATTTAAATGTATATATGCAATGTAACTCAAGGAAAGGTACCAGAAGTAACCTTTTTGGGTCATATATTTAGATAGCTACATTTTAATAATACTACCAAATCTGCTCCAATACAGTAATCTTAATTTACATATAACCTATAGCTCTTTTGATCTGATCCATTTATTAACTAAACTAAGCAAATTGCCAGCCTTGAGTGAGGCCCAGGGCAAAATAAACTAACCATACAAAGCGCTTCCAGCTCATTTAGGCTTTAGTGCGAACAGCTCAAAACTTGGCTGTTATGGCTCAACAGAACCAAGAGTAATAGAATAATCACAAAAGAGGCTCTCCAGTTTTTGTGCAAAGTCATGCCTTTTTTTTTTAAATTTCTGAACCATCCCCTTCTTCATCCTCACCCCCCTTACCTCCATGGATGTCAGTAGTTTCTTTCTCTTATCTCCCTAATGCTTGCTCATATAAAGGTGGCCAGGCTGGCAAAGATGGAGGTTATGCATGGGCTTATAAACATGCACTTCCCTTCATCAAAGTTAAACAGTTGCCCATTCCACCAGCAGCAGTGGACAATCCTGAGCCCTGAAACCGCACCACACTCCGGGGGAAAAATTCTGTCATCTGTGGTAGACTGAGCACTTTGAACTTCTTTAATTGTAGAAGGGGTAGCAAGTTGATCACTGGAACAAGCAATTCTTTTGGCTATAGATTTGCTTTCTCTGCCCACCATTGTTCTGCCAGTACTACTTTCTAGAGACTGATTCAATGCCTTATTCACAGCCATGGCATCCTATTGCTTTTGAACAAGGAATTTATTTTACAACAAAGAAATGAAGACAATGGGAGGGCTTTAATGGAATCCACTGGTCTTAATACCTACCCTCTCATCCAGAAGTAATTGACCCTATAGAAAGACAGAATGGTCAAATGAAGGTCCAGGTAAGATGCCAAGTAGGAAATAATAGTTTGTGGAGTTGGATGTTTTATCTCAACCCAAAACCCATTGCCGTTGAGTCAATTTTGACTCATAGCAACCCTACAGGACAGGGTAGAACTCCCATATACGGTTTCCAAGGCTGTAAATCTTTAGGGAAGCACAACCAGTAACCAACCTATGGCGCCATTTTCCCCAGAGCCAGAATATATCATTCTTGGGACTAAAAGGTAGGAGAGGGAGTTACACTGAATGATCCACTTGAAAATTTTTGGTTTCCTATACCCGTGACTTTGGACATCCTGTTTTAGAGATTTTAGTTCCCAAATGATGAATGCTTCTATCAGGAGACACTATTTCTAGAGATTTGAAAGCTGAGGATGCCAATAGGCTATTTTTGGTTCTTCATGCCACTAGATCAACTGGCAAAAAAAAAAGGAAGATATACTCTACTGGCTGTGTGAATGGTCGTGATCATCACAGGCAAAGGGAGTTGCTGCTCCAGAATAGGGGCATCTCTTGGTACTGCCATTTCTAGGCAGATCCACCAAGCTCAAACCCATGGAGCATTACAGAATAAAGTCACTCCACTAGATGAAACACCCTAAACAATTGAAATGTTGTTAAGGGAAACTTGAACTGAGAGAAACAAGTTATAAATCCCCACTGGGGCCGTGCGACCAATTACACAAAAAAAGGACTATGCCAACTTCTCTTTCTTGTTCTGTTCTGTACGTATGTATTCATTTATATCAATTATATTAACATTTTCCTCCCCACTGTCCCTCACGTTTTATATAGGGCATGCTGGTTATAACATAATGCATATTTATATGATTTTGGATCATAGCTGAGTTAGAGGAGAAATAAATACCATGAGATGGAATGCAGTGACAAATGCAACTTTAGAAAGAAGGTGAGCGCGTTTTCCTTTACAAAAGGGATAGTTCAGTTTCGATAGCATGCTGTTGTTACTATTGAGATTTGAAATTTTAAGAACAGAACAAAACTATTATAAATATTATATATCCGAAACAGAGGACTAACCATGGCAAACATCAGAGACTATCTTATTCCACTTTACTCCAATCTCCCTGGAGCATACCTTCTTATATCAGAGGCTGGAAAGATAAAAAACCACATATCTGGCACCCTTGCAGCTTGAGTTCCACACCTGACCTACATTCCATAAGAAAAATGCAACTGCATGCAAATTAAAGGAATGTGAACACCCTGAGGCAGTGGCAAGCAGTCACAGAGGCATTTGATTACCATATTCTTTACCAGCTAGAGCGGCTTCTGGCTTTAGGTGTGTTGATTAGTGAACGGTGAGTAGAGACATGGCACCTCTGCTGGAATTTTCCCTTGGTGGGACTGGGCAATTCTCCCAGTTTTATTTCTTTTGGCCAGGTGGCAACCAAACTTGTTTCCATGACTCTCCCAGGAATTCGGTACTCTTCCTAATGCTAATAATAAATACATTTCTGTTTAAACTAGCTTTTGTAGGTTCTATTGTCTGTAGCTAAGAACACTGACCAATATACTAGTTTTCTAATAAATTCACTTAAATCTGTAATTACTGCTTTTGCTAAATTCCACACTATATATTTGATATGTAGTGTACTCATTTTCCATTATTTATAAATAACTTTCATTTTTTCTTTTTTCTTTTTAGCTAGATCCTCTATTTAGCACAAGCATACATACATTTCTTTTGGCATCTTTCAGTTGTAATTTCTAACTGTAATGTGCTATTATAGTAAATGTAGTCTGTCTGAAGTAAGTGGAAGAAGATTGATTTAATCCAGATCTGTCTGGTCTCAGACAGTGCATTTTAACTACCCATTATATAATTTTGACCTCTGTGATTTTTTTCTATTATTTTAATTGAGGAAATACATTCAGAAATTAAGTAATATTTATTTATATTTTCTTCTATTTTCCTCCATTATTTAAATTGAAAAAATTTCATTGGTATTCATTTTGTTGTACTGAATAAACAGAATTGTAAATTAATTTTTATAAATAATTCTCTGTCACTAAATTCTTGCATGTAACTAATGGTTAAAGTACAGATTACTGAATAAATTTTTATTTATTCACTGGTTTGTGATACTTCCTTTGTTATACACCCTCTCCTCACTTATCGACATGGTTAGGTTCCGAAGACCAGGACGTTATGTGAAATTGGCATTATGCAAACATGGAGGATAACCACATCAGATCACAAAAAGGAGGATGACTACATCATCATGAAATTGCCAGACTACATCATTATGTAATTGCCAAATTACACCGTTACATAACTGCTAAACCACTGAGAATCATGGCCCAGCCAAGCTGACACATAACCTTAACCATCACAGCCAGTGTTACTCTCGCCTCACACATTGGCGTTCATTATGGCCAGACATACGTCATTAATGCACAAAATAGTTGGATAGTAGATTTTTTACTATTGTCATAAATGCTAAATGTTGGTAACGAGATAGTCGATAAGTGAGGAGAAAGCGTATACTTAAATTTTTGATAGATATAATCTTTAAGTCCTTTTATAGATATATATTTCTGTATCAGTATAGATATTTTCAACATTATTAACAATTTCTGTGACTTCTGACACATTTACTACTTCTTCCTTCATGAAATTGTCACATTTCTCAATTTTTCTGTGTTTAAGAGAAAAATGCATAATCACAAAATGTACCTGGAATTTAGTTCAAATGATGTTCTGATTTCTCTCCTCCGACTAAATTAGACATATAACAAATCAAATCAAGAGGGCACATGTTGGAAAACCAGCAACAGATTAAAGCATATGTCCTGTAATAACAATATGCTCTGGCAATTTTGATTTAAAGCCATCTAGAGACGCAGAAATAAAAACTTTAGGAAGCATAGCCAAAATTAAAGTTTCAGTCTTTTCTCAATTTCTTTTACACATAAAATAGAGACCAGAAAATTTGGTTCCCAGTAGCAATAATTAAAATTGTTTGTTTTCTCTTATTTGTGAAATCTAAGGAAGTAGCTCAGTCTTAAGTTCTTTTAACCTTTTCTCTTGGCTCCTTAATATTTTCTCATGCTTACTTTAGACCGTCCCTTTTTTACTCCCCAGAAAAAAAGACAAAGGGAACAAAATTTAAATAATAAAAAGGGCCAAAGAAGGCTGTAGGTTATTGATTTTATCTTGCAAAACAATTATTAATAACTATTTTCATTTTTAAATGTAATTATCATACTGTTCTTTAAACAGAATGAGAAAAAAGCTTTGCTGAATACATAGCATAAATACTACTTTTTGAATCTCACAATGATGATGTATTAGTGCTTTGCAAAATAACTGTAGGTGGTCTATGTAAATATGTCTAAGCATACCATTCTATGAACTCAGAATTTCCTCTAGCCAAAAGAAACTTTACATCTGATCCATAGTGCTTTGTTTCCTCTTGAATTGTCTTAGAGAACTATTGTATAAACTTGTGCTCTTAACATTCACCAGAAGTTGACAAAAAAAAGTACATGCATGCCCACATAAACATTTAAAATACAAACCATATTTCATTTCTTCTATCAGCTGTTTAGATATGTCAACTTACTTTTTGTTTTCAATTTCTACAGCTGTCCTCCAAAAGTGATTTTAAAGTTTATATAATATCTTTCTTCCCCTCTTCCTTCATTAATTTCATTCATGTATGCATGTATTTATTCATTTGTTAATTCATTTAGCTTTACTATTGTAAAACCACCTCAAAACCTTATTGAGAGTAGACAGACTATAGCTACATTATATGGATGCTAACAGAGATCTCAAATAGATAAATAATTTTCTAACATTTTTATCGTTGCCAAATGACACTAATGCTTCATTAATATTTAGCTTTTCTTTAATTATCACATATTACTAACAATCACTAATTCCTTATTGTTATATTAAATTCACCTTTTATTAGATGTTAATGTCTGGTATAATTAAGAAGTGAACTAGGGTAAAGGAAAATTAACCACAATGTTTTGTTTCAGTGCTTAGCTACTGTTCTTAAAGTAATAGACATGATATTAAAATAAATTTTAAAAAAAGTTCAGATTTGCTTTTAGGCCAAATAATGACTTACCAAATACCACTCTAGTTATACAAATTCTAATGGAAGTAGGAGGTAAAAATGAAACTTTGCAAAAATATGTTACCAGTTCACTGTGAGAAACTCCACAAATTACATTATGAAATGGTTTCTTTTCATATTGATTTATTTCATGGCACCCTGCTTTGGCTGATCAAATGCAAACAGTTTCAGAAATCAAATCTGCAGTTCTAAAATTAAGATGACACAGTAGAGGACGTGCATCATTCATGATGATTTCACAATGTCTTCTCGTTTAATTTACAGTTGTCAAAATTAACATTACATGACATAATCCATTATGCGTTTTTGCTCAACATTGCATTCTCCAAATCATGACAAATTCAGTGAAAACCAGTTTCAATTAATTTCAACTCTTCCAATATTTTCCTTTATTATCTTTCTGCCCTTTCCTTTCTTTCTGCCAACGTATACATTTTATATGATTCTTCTTCATACATCCTTTTAATATTTTGATAATTTCTTCACAATTTCCAACACAACCCTGATTTTCTTTCTTTTTTTAAATTTTGTAACTGTAGATTGGTTTATCTTACTTTCCTCTTGTTGATTTATCTTTTTTTATTTATTGAAAATAACAGTGTTGAACTAAGTCTCAAGAGTTCTGTCTCTATGGAGAGGCTACTGTAGACACCAATCCATGGCACTCACAGAAACAAAAATATAAACAAAGTTTCCTTATATCCTGATTTATTTTGAATGCAGTGTCTCAAGAGTTAGGTAAAGTATTAATTAAGGGTGAAATAATTAAGAAATGCTAAGTCAATCATGGTTTTGAAATGGAAATCTGTGATGTTGTAATTCTTTCTCCAGGGAAATCGCTATGATTTATTTGAAGATAAAATATTCAACGACTTCGTCTGCCACAGATTTGTATTGAATTTGTTGAATACCACAGATCACAAAAATTAATTTTAAATATCCTTGTCATAATAGTGAGATTTTTATGCAAAGAGAATTTTACTTGTGCTTACTAGGATGTAGCCAAAGATAATATCCTATTAAAGATATTTTGAATGATTCTAGCATTTGAAGCAGTTTTCTTGACTAATATGAGTAAAACCTGAGATTCTGTAAGTTTAGCAGAAAAACATGTTTATAGTAAAATGTATAATACTTACAAAGCTAATACTGGTCTTATCCTAACATATTAAAGGTACATAAATCTAAAAATAATGTTTTATAATTTGTAAAATCATATATACATTACATATACATCGATTTCTTTGCACTATGGAATATAATCCTATTCTTTTCAAAGAGATTTAAAGAATCCAAGAAGGTAAGAGCTGTGCTCTTTTCTCTTCTCTCTTTGTTTTCAGTGATGTTCACCATCAGATTATTTTAAAGTTACCCTTCAAGATTAATAAAAATTCACATTTTTACAACCACGTTCAATTTACACAGAAATTTCACATGCAATTTTCTTTTAATTTTCACAATAATCCTAACACATATGTAATGCAGGATTATTATTCCTGTTTTAAATTTAAGAAATATGTGGTAGAGTTCTGATGTAAATCTAGACCGTCTAAGATTGATGCTAGTGTTCTGACCATTAGATCAGCTACATAAACTATCTCTCTATTGTGTAATCCATCTTAGTTTCTATGCTCCTTGCAGATGGGGACACTACTTCCTCTTTTATATACTGCTCCAAAGGAGCTGTCTTTAAAAGGATTACCAAGGACTCAGCTACCTTAAACTCTCTACTAAACTGCCTGAATTTCTAAAATTGTTCCAGTCAATATTCCTTTCTAATAACACAGCAAAGAGTCCTGTATTATGATCATGACTAGACAATATGATTTTTTTTTTTTTTTTTTTACGTTAAATAGCCAGTAAACATAGAGGAATGAAATAAAGTTAAACTTAGTTAAATTTGGCTGAATAGAGAAAATCTCCAAAATGGCGTACCATGAGTACCGTTTCAGGCTTTAGATGTATTGGCTTAGTTGTGGAAGAGAATAAAAAAGTGTCAAAATGTTAAGTGTTTCTGCAGAAAGAGAGATGCTTACACTCAAAGAAAAAAGTAATTTGTATTTTTGCATCAATTCAAACTTCACCCCACAATGTTTGGCATTTGCCTAAAATATTGCTAGATTCATGGAATATCCAAATTAGAAGGTAGTTAATGATTCTCAAGGTCGGTATTGTTAAAACTTGTTTTTCAAAGGAAAATCCGTTGCCATGGAGTCAATTCCAACTCACAGCAACCCTATAAGACAGAGTAGAACTGCCCCCACTGGGTTTCCAAGGAGCGGCTTGTGGGTTTGAACTGCTGACCTTTTAGTTAGAAGCTGTAGCTCTTAACCAGTAAACCCAGGGCTCCTTCAAAGGAAAGCCTAGGTATATAATATGTGCTCAATAAATATTTGCTGAGTAAATACGCAAATACAGGTAGTGAAGAACCTCTGGTAGGAGAGAACAGGAGAGTCCTTGGCACACCAGTCAACTACTGCCCTTTCCACCTAGGGCCGGGACTAGGGTGAGGCAAGAAAGGTGCCCAGCAAGCAAATTTAAGGAGGCAATTGCATTGCTCTGAAAGTGAGTATCTCTTTAAATTTTGTGCCTTAGGTGTCTCTCTAGCTGTGCCTTTATCTCACCCCCACTAGTCTACACTGTCTACTATTCCTTGGTTAGAAGTCCATGTCCTTACTCTTCATCTAAAAGAAAGGGGGAGAAAAAGTATGCCATACTCCCATGGCAGACTCCCTTTTCTTTTATTTCATTACAGGTTTAGAGAGAGTCAATAAATAGAGGTGCGAGTGAGTAAAATACAGGGATTATTAAAAAGCATTCTCTTTCTCACCCTTTCTCTTCCTTTTTGGAGCTGTAAAATCTAGGGAATGTAGAGTTTGGCTAGCACATATTATTAAAATTATAAGGACAAAAAGTGAACTATATGGATATGTTTAACAGGGTATAGAAGAAAACCTTAGTAGTCATCATCATGACTAGTTTTCAACAAGAACAGCCTGAGGCTGCCGTGAGTGGTTTGGCCACTTTCAGTCAGAGTGTCCCTGGCTCTTTTCTAATACGGAAGTGGGACTCCAGATAAAAGGGCCACTTTAAAGTCTATGGAAACCCTGGTGGTGTAGTGGTTAAGAGCTATGGCTGCTAACCAAAAAAAGGTCAGCAGTTCGAATCCACCAGGTGCTCCTTGGAAACCTTATGGGGCAGTTCTACTCTGTCCTATAGGGTCTCTATAAGTTGGAATCAACTCGACAACAATGGGTTTGGTTTTTATTGGTTTAAAGTCTACATATTATTTGAGGAACATAAAATAAAAGACCACCAAAATAGGAGAGGAGACTTTTGTGTGTGTGTGTGTGTGTGTGTGTGCGTGTGTGTGTATTTCTCTTACTTGCCAGTGTTTAATTTTAGCTATCCCAACCATCCTAGCATTTTGTCATTTATTTGTCAGATTTCTGGAAGGTGGAGGCTGGACCCAGGCCAGGATCAAACTGTTCAATAGAAATTTCCAAGACTGAATTTCCTTTTAAGTTGCTCTTGTATTTTCCATTTTACTTCAAAATCCCCATTGATAACGCCTTAATCCAGGCCTTCCTCACTGTCATGGATTGAATTGTGTCCCAAAAAAATATCTGCCAACTAATCCCCATTGATAACGCCTTAATCCAGGCCTTCCTCACTGTCATGGATTGAATTGTGTCCCAAAAAAATATCTGCCAACTTGGCTGGGTCATGATTCCCAGTATTGTGTGGTTGTCCTCCATTTCGTGATTGTAATTTTATGTTAAAAAGGATTAGGGTGGGATTGTAACACCCTAACTAAGGTCACATCCCTGATCCAATGTAAAGGGAGTTTCCCTAGGGTGTGGCCTGCACCACCTTTTATCTTATAAGAGATAAAAGGAAAGAGAAGCAAGCAGAGACACATGGGAACCTCATACCACCATGGAAGCAGTGCTGGGAGCAGAGTGCGTACTTTGGACCTGAGGTTCTTGTGCAGAGAAGCTCCCAGACCAAGGGAAGACTGATGACAAAGACCTTCCTCCAGAGCCAACAGAGAGAGAAAGCCTTCCCCTGGAGCTGACACCCTGAATTTGGACTTGTAGCCTACTAGACTGTGAGAGAATAAACTTATCTTTGTTAAAGCCATCCACTGTAGTATTTCTGTTATAGTGGCACTAAGACAGAATTTGGTACCGAGAGTGGTGTGCTGCTCTAACAGATACCTAAAATGTGGAAGCAGTTTTTGAAACTGTGAATGGATAGAGGAAAGGCAGCGGCAGAGGACCAGCAACAGCAGAGAACCTACAGCAGCAGAGAAGCGGCAGCAGCAGAGAACAAGCAGCAGCAGAACCAGGAGACCAGTGTGAGACAGCGCTGGAGCCGACCCATGGAGCAGGAGAGCTTAGCGCCTGTGCACAAGAGGCTTCCTGGTAGAGTGGGATGCCTCTGGGCACTTATCAGTGGAGCTATAGAGCTTTGGAACACTTGCCCCAGCAGGGTAGATGTGGGCATGAGGTCCGAGGAGCTGAGAGGCCAAGGAACCAGGAAACAGAAGCTGAAGAGACAAGGAACACAAGAAGCCAAGCTGCCTCAGTCTCAAAAGGTATGGCCAGGACCTCTGGGGTTTCAAAGCGTGGAGCCATGGCCTCTGGTGTTTCTAAGGGTGGAGGTGTCACTCCGATGGACTAGGAGAATGGTGTGCACCTAAAGCCAAGGGAGCAGAGTTGCTGTCCCAGTGGGCCTGGAAGGCGGAGCTGAAGCCCAGGGCCGATAGGCCTCCACTTAGAATCCAGAGACTATGGCCAATACCAAGAGTCTGGAGGTCAGGGCTATTGTGTGAACAGTCTCAGAGAACAAAGGATTCTTTTCAGACCTTGAGGGCTATTGTAATGTGTTCTGCTGACTTGCTTGGTGCCTGTTATCCCTTCTTTTTCTCCAGTTTCTCCCATTTGTAATGGAAATATCTAGCTTGTGCCTGTTCTGCCATTGTACCTTTGGAAGCAGATAACTTGTATTCCAGATTTCACAGATGAAGAAGAATTTTTGAATTTTGGACTTGGAGTTAAGGCTTTTGCTATGATATGATGGGGTGAATATGTTTTGCATGCTGCAAGGACATGAATTTTGGGGGACCAAAGGGTGGAATGTCATGGATTAAATTGTGTCCCCCAAAATATCTCTCAGCTTGGCTGGGTCATGATTCCCAGTATTGTATGATTGTGTACCATTTTCTAATCTGATCGGATTTCCTTGTGTATTGTAAACTCTATCACTATGATGTAATAAGATGGATTAGTGGCAGTTATACTGATAAGGTATACAAGATTGGATTGTGTCTTAAGCCAATCTCCTTTGAGATATAAAAGAGAGAAGCAAGCAGAGACACATGGGAACCTCACAGCACCAAGAAAGTAGTGCCGGGAGCAGAGCACGTCCTTTGGACCTGAGGTTCCTGCGCAGAGAAGCTCCCAGACCAAGGGAAGATCGATGACAAGGACTTTCCTCCAGAGCCAACAGAGAGAGAAAGCCTTCCCCTGGAGATGACACCCTGAATTTGGACTTATAGCCCACTGGACTGTGAGAGAATAAACTTCTCTTTGTTAAAGCCATCCACTTGTAGTATTTCTGTTATAACAGCACTAGATGACTAAGACACTCACCCTATATTTAGATTATGACCATGCCTTAGCCCTGGCTGCCTAAACTTCAGATGTTGGACCCTCCAATCCATCCTGCATGCCATTTTTACTCATGAATCTAATTTTGTCCCTGCTTACTAGAAGAAAGCCCAAATTTCTTTGCCTTGTTATCAAGGCTATTAGGCTCCTGTTCTAAAGATATTCACTACTCTTTGCCATCTGCTTTAATTCAAATTATACCACTATCTCCATTGCCCTCTGCAGATAAACTGCTCATTTCTACTTCTGAGGTTTTTTTTAATCATGTTTGACTTGGAATGCTTACCCTTCCCTTCACACCGTACTTAGGTAAATAGTATCCATTTTTCAGGAACTGGGTCAAATCCCACTGCCTTATCAAATTATTCTTGCCAATATAGATGTAGTCTTTATCTTGACTACTTTATTCATTTTATCTTGTATTTATCCTGTCATCAAGTATTTATTTTTATCAACTATAAACTATACATTATGCTAACCACAATGGATAAAAAATGTCTGGGCCAACATGGAGTTATGGTATTTTAAAGTAATTTTACATGTTCTTTTTTTCTCCCTGCCCTACAAATAGACTTAAAAATATCAAGTGCATGAATAATGTTTCACACAAAGCTATAACTCCGTGGTGCCTACTGTACTCTTGTTTATGTATTTCTTATTTAATTTCACTATATGGGATCCTTCATAAATTACAACTTCCCAGAGAGCTGCATTTTTGGTAAAACTGTTAGAAAACTTTATGATATCCAAAATATATCAGTGTACCATATACTGTATGAAATCCAAAATATATTCAAACTTCATACCATTGAAAATAATTTATAACTAATTTGTAGTTATTATTCTTGAGTTAGGATGTACATCTCTATTTCTATATCTCTATCCTTATCTGTCAGTAGGAATATATTTGTATGGACAAACTTGTGTATGTATGTATATATGTGCATATATATATACATATATAAATGTATATGTATTCAGTTTGTGGTCTGGCTTATATATGTAAGCAACCTTTTGAAGCTTTAATTTCATTGGCTTGTAAAACCAAAAAGAAAAATGAGTATAATCTCCACTTTTGGTGGTCATAATTGATCTCTCTTTTTCAAAAATTTGCTTTGTTTGTTCCAGCACACTACACTGTATATGATTGTGCCAACATTCCAGGGTTTTTACAGTACAATGACTTCTTGTATTAAGCACAGCACAGTTATTTTCATTTACAATTCAACTGCTATCCTGGTAAATACTACTCAGATATATTTTCCATGATCACATCCTTTTAAAAATTTCTAATATCAATGAATGCATATTTGTACTTAATTGGGAATAATCTGTTAGTGAAACTTTTGGGTAAAAGCCGGATAATTAACCTATCGTAAAATGATAGAACATTAGAAAAATAAAGAACATAGCAAGAAGAAATTGTGATTAGTGGTGTAAAATAATACTCAATATATGAACAAAATTTTAAGAAGATGAGATAAAATACATGAAATTACTAACACAATGTGTTAGCACACTCCAAAAGAGCAAGTATATTTTTAATTAGGTTATACAAATACTGAATTAATGATATATTAAATTCCTAATCCTATGTTTATTTTTTTAAGTATTTTCTCACATATAATAGCCTTCTTTTTATATTTAAATCAGATGGAAGCCAAGTCCTACTCATCTAAAACTGGCAGAATTCCAGCAAATAAATGAAAACAATGGATGAGATCCCAATTGCTGCCAAGGAGCTGAGAGGTCACTACCTCAGTCAGCAGCCAGGCTGCTAAAGGAAGTGCCAGCTCTAACAGGAAACTTGCTTTCACACTGTCTCAAGCTTGAGAGCTAGACTTAGAATGATCAAATAGGAGATATTAACAGAACTCTGAGGAAAAGCGAGGGAATTAGAATGGACCTTACTTAAAGTTTATGTGGAGAGGGTTAGACAGTGGTATAGATAATCTATAATTTCTGGTTATTCCCAACCTCAAATCCATTCCTTCAATTTAAACATCAAGGGCTTAAAATCCTACCTAAGAGCTTTCTTTTGTTCAATTGTCCTATGGTATGATCCTTGTTTAAAACAAAAATACCACTGGGAGCTGATGAGGAGAGGTGGGAGAGAAGTGAAGATATCCTGGAATGGTGGGACAGTCAGATCTTAGGTTGGGGAATATCCTGGTGATCATTGTTATCTTTGAATTTAGTGGAAGTTTATACATAGACATTGACAATATTAACCTTTATTTTGTTGTTATCAATGCCAGCTAATTAATACCTATAACTGCATTGATAGCTATGATAATTGATGGCTTCTGGATGTAAAAACAGGAGTATAAGATAACATAAGAATGCTTGAAAATAAACAAAAGATTAAACTAAATTAACTAATGCTTAGAAATTATTGGAGCACATTTACAATCTTAAGAATGATACATTTCCTAATTTCTACAGAAAAATATATTTTATTTATTTATCTATGCAACAGCAATAATACTGAAATAGATTCTAAATAATGTGTCCTGAATGGAATCAATTTACATCTATATGATCTTAACTGAATATGACCTATCTCTTTTGGGGACACGTTATTTTCTTCATAACCTATAGATGTTTACCCTCTCGTTGATCTCAGACGATTCCCTATCATCTTCCTAAAAGACTCAAGTTCTAAAACTGAAAGATTCCCTTAAATGTTATTACTTTTAGCAAGCATTTATTAACAGGTGATTATGCGCTGGCATTCTCTTAAGTCAATGGAACTCTAAGGGCTAATATTGTGTGGGCTTCAAGAAAGTACTTATGGTCTAGCTAATCACCTATTTTTTTATCAATGTATTCCAGCACCCAGAATGTCTTGATGTCTTGCACTTTGTTGAATGAGTAAATAAATGCTTCTAAAAGTATAGTAAATTACTCAATTAATTAGTGAACTAACAATGACACAGATGTAGTTCTCTGGCTCTGGCATTTTACTCTGGTGTAGCTGTTATGTTATTCAGGGTCAGCAGAAAACAGATCACCAACTCATATGGGTCAATTCAGAATAATTTAATTAAAAGATTATGAACAAAAGCATGGGCAGTGTTAAGAAAAATTGCCAAGGGTTGGTGTAGCACCATGGGTGATACAGGGACCGTCTTAGTTATCTATTGCTACTATAACAGAAATACCACAAGTGGATGGCTTTATACAAACATAAATTTATTTTCTCACAGTTTAGGAGGCTAGAAGACTGAATTCAGGGTCCAGGTTCTAGGGGAAGGTTTTTTCTCTGTCAGCTCTGGGGGAAAATCCTTGTCTTTTCAGATTTTGTTTCCTAGTTCCTTGGCGATCTCCACGTGGCTTGGCTTCAATCTTCCCACATCTCCACTTGCGTGCTTGTTTAATCTCTTTTATATCTTGAAAGAAACTGACTCAAGATACACCCTACACTAATCCCACCTCATTCACATATACAGAGTTAGGATTTACAACACATAAAATGGAGGATAATTACACAACACCACAAAATGGAGGATAGTTACATCAGATCACAAAAAATGGAGGATGATTACTTCATTCTATAACTGCCAAACTACTTCATTATATTACTGCCACATTACATAACTGCCAGACTACATAACTACATAACTGCCAAACCATTGAGAATCATGGCCCAGCCAAGCTGGCATATATTTTTGGAGGACACTATTCAATCCATGACAGGGACCAAGGGAAAAAATTTTATCAGAACCTGAAATAGACTTAGCTGTAAGAGAGGGCTTTTGGACAGGGACTGTGGCTTTTGTTGGAAGATTAAGCCACTGCCTACCCACAAACAGGCAAGAATAAATACCTTCAAATTCCCTCTTTCCATGTGCTGATATACTGCTTCCCATAGTAGAATCCAATCAGACAGAAGAGTATTAGGAAGCTTGATTAAAGCAGTGCTCAGAGCAGGATCAGGAATGGTTGAGTTTGGCTCTCTTAGGGAAATCAGAATATATTGCCCAGCCAGCTTTACATTTTGAAACCAATTTTCTCTTTAGCCATTGTTCACCTACCAAAGGATCTGGGCGTTTTGACTCTATTTCTTTAGTCAGCTGTGTCCAAAAGGCAGGTGAGGCAAGCTAAAGAGAAATGATGAGTATCTGGCAGGCAAATCATCACTTTGGATATTACAGGACTGTTTTTTAAAGCTAAAAGCCTGTTAGTTATGCATGGGAAGTAGTAATTTTATAAATGGACTCTGAACAACCTAAAAGGAGTTAGTATTACTTTAAATAGTGAGCAATTTACTCCTTTCTTTTTGGTGGGGTTAGAATTAGATTTACAATTTCACTGATTCACAAAGTCCTAGTGTAGGAATGGGCTCTCAGGAACCATACAGCACAATGACTGAGTAAAAACTTTGCGGTTACTTTCAAGACCGCTAAAAGTAGCCTTATTTTATACGGACTGCATATAAATCCCCTGCTTTTTCAGCATGAACTGGTTTGTGGAACATATTGAAAATTAATTAACCTTCCATCAAGAAACATATAGGATTTTATATCCACCATTTTAGGAATGGTTGTTGTTCAGGATTCAGTAGAATCACATAATTTGGAAGGCTTTTCAAGATTTTTCAGGCCCCTCCTTCCCCTTATCACTCCCCAACCATCCTCCACAAATATGTTTTATATATGAGAAAACTGAGTTCCAGAAAGTTTAAATGACTGTTCAACATCACATTGCCATAAGTGGAGAGGTTTCAGCCAGCTTTCAGACTATTTTAAAGCCAAAAACAAAAAACAAAAACAAAACTTGTTGCTATTGAGTCAATTCCGACTCATAGCGACCCTATAGGACCGAGTAGAACTGCCCCATAGTGTTTCCAAGGAGTGGCTGGTGGATTCAAACTGCTGACCTTTTGGTTGGTAGCCAAACTCTTAACCACTGAACCAGCAGCTTTATATTAAGCCTATTACTGTTCTAGAGAACAATTCTGAAACAGAAGTTTGGAGTAGTCAACAGCTAGTTATCTAAGGCAGAGTAAGGAATCAGGTATAAAGAGATGAAATGTGTTGAGAAGAAATACAATTTCCTGTTAAACAGTTTTTATTTTGAAGATGAGAGGGCATTTCAGAAAAGTATGAGTTTAGGGGGAAAAAAATCAGAAAGCCACTTAAGGAGTATTATACTTTAGCCTCTGAAATCTAAAGCTGCTTTGAATTTATACAGAGACTTAAAAAGAGAAATGAAGCTGATAATAGGGATGAGAGAAAAATACACTAGTTATTTCTAGGGGATATTAGATTATTTGCCTCTTCCTATGTACTCAGTTATTTATCATCTTGATGTATACATGCCTGAAGCGTTTGCTTTATGAAGTTATCTAGAAGCTGGGTAGATCTATTTTTTTGTCTTAACCAACAGAAATCTGTTTTAAATCCTGATTTTGTCTTGTTACTTCAGGAATGTACTTGGCTGAATTTCCCACACCTCTTGGCAATGCTTCTACTGGATTTAGAATTACAATTAATTGCCTTTGTCAGGCAATATGACAAAACAAGGCATGTTCAAATAGAAGATATTTTCAAAAGTATTTAAGATTTCCCACTAAATGTTTCTTGTATTATCTTAGCAGATTCCATAGTTCTTCCTGAAACAAGTTAATGTCTCTGATAGACAAACTTGGGTCTTTATTTCAGGAGGAGGTGAACTGAGACAGCTAAAGCATTCCAGAGGTGGGGGTGGCTCACAGCAAAGCCTTAATCACAGACTGTGCTTGTTGCAATCTGGAGATGGCTCCCTCCTCTCCTAACCCCTTCTCCCTTTCACCTTTGATAGCTTCCCTCAGCCAGGAGACCAGAGAAGTCACCTTCCAGCTTAATTTCTTCCTCAGCTACACTTCCCCTGCAATTCTGGGGTACAGAACTAGCTTAAAGGACCTTCCCCACATCCCCTGTCGCCTGCCCATATCCTCCAGATTGTGACAATTCAAAAAAAAATCCCTGGATGGGCCTCTCAGGATTGTACTACTAATTACTTTAGGGAAGTCTCTTTTATGCTTCAGGTCCTGGTTTCCTTCATCATTTAGATCCAGATTTATCATGTGGCTGTTTACTTTTTTCATTTTCCTTTTTCACCATAGATAGAAATTTTATTTCCCTTATTGGTAGTTTTGGTTACTTTCAAGACAGGGGAGTGGAGTAAATTGCCTTTACTTCTGGATTTTTAATTAGAAGTCACATTTTGGTAATAACTGCATGCTCTTCCATATATGGAAACATCATAATTTAACCATGGTTAACCAAATCCCCAAAGTTATCCTTTATTAGTGGGATTTAGGTTGTTTTTCTATAATGAATTATGCTACAGTGAGAGATTTTCATATATTTGCAGACTTATACAGACATATTTTTAGAAGAAATTCCTAGGAATAGAATCACTACCAAAGGGAATGTATATTTTTAATTTTAATACATACTGTAAAATTGTTTTTGAAATAGGTTGAACCAATTTATGCTCTCACCTAGACTGTGAGATAGCCCTTTCCCCCCAGTTTCCTTAATATTAAATACTATTGTGTGGAAAAAAGTTAACACAGTTAACAAAGTTTAAAAAGTTGACATAGCGGGCCTGAGAATGCTATCCTTAGAAAAACCTGCTTGCAAGGTTTGCCCTTGGCTGACATGAGGTTTACAATTAACTTTACCCAAAGAATTTTATCTTTGTTCTTAGATTCTGGAGATAATCTCTAAAACGATAATCTCTAAAACCTCAGAATATCCCCAGTGATTTTAGTCTTTGTTATCTATGAGGACTCCAGACCACACCTGAGGGTTTATGCTAATGAGGTAACTCTTGGGAGGGGGCTTGCCAAGCCAAGAAGACCCACCATCTGATATCAGATTGACCTCAGGGGACAGGGTGCTGGAGGTTGGGTTCAACCACTTGGGCAGTAATTCAATCAATAATGCCTACATAATGAAATCCCAATGAAAGCTCTGTACACTGAATCTCCACGAGCTTCCTGGTTGGTGATACACATCTATGCACAGGGTAGGGTAGTATGTTCTTGGGACATGGAAGCTCTGCATTGGCAACCCTTCCAGACCTCACCCTATGCATATCTTCTTTATGCTGGTCCTGATTTGCATCTTTTTTTTTGCTATAACTGTAATCATAAATATAGCACTTTTCTGAGTTCTTTGAGTTGTTGTAGTGAATTACTGAGCTTGAGGAGAGGATTGAAATCCCCAAATTTATAGCCAGCAGGTCAGAAGTGAGTGAGGCTCAAGGGACCACTGAGCTTAGTGGTCCTGAAGGGGTAGTGGGAAACCCTGGGAACCCTTGAATTTATCAGAAAGTCAGAAATTAGGACTCTCTAGCTTGCAACTAGAATCTGAAGTCTGGGGCAGACTTGAAAGTCTGAAGGACTGTCCTTTTCAACATGTGAGATTTGATCTACTTCTGGTGGTTAGGGTCAGAGGAAGTAGTACTGTAGTTGGTGTCAAACAGAATCGAATTGCATTTTCTCAGATGGTGTCCAAAACTTGATGAGTAAATCATTCCTTAAATGTTAAGAGTGTCTTAACTGTGCCTAATTTGTCTGTACAAACAATGTGTTTATGCTGAACACTTGCTTTCCTTCTGGAAGTCTGTAATGTTCATACGTGCAAATTAGAGGGTGCCTATATTACTAGCCCCCAATAAAACTTTGGGCATTGAGTCTCTAATGAACTTTCCTGGTAGACAATGCCTCACAAATGTTGTCGCAATTCTTTGTGAGGGAAATTCAGTCCATCTTATGTGACTTCACCGGGATAAAACTCTTGGAAGCTTGTACCTGATATCCTCCAGACTTCTTTCCATGTGCATTTTCTTTATGCTGATTTTTCATTGTATCCTTTCGCTTAATAAATTTTAGCCATACGTACATCTATATGCTGAGTCCTGTGAGTCCTTCTAGCAAATCACCAAACCTGAGGGTGGCCTTGGTGAGCCCCAACACATTACCGAACATTGTATCTGCTAATTTGAGAGGTGAAAATTAAATTTAAAAAATTTTGTATTTCTTAATTGTGATTGAGGATTAACATATTTTTTGTCACTTGATCTTGTCCTTCGTCAATTTTTATATTAGGTTTTTGGTCTTGTTCTTAGTGATTTGTAGGAATTCTTTACATATTAAGAAAATCAGCTTTGTCAATTTGCAAATTTTTTTCTCAGTTTGGTACCTGACTTTTAGCTGTATTAATAATATATTTTTTTCCTGAGCATAATTTAATTTTATTTTTTAATTTTTTTTATTGTTGTAGTTTAAATGAAGTTTACATTTCAAGTTAGTCTCCCATACAAAAATTCCTACATACATTGTTATGTGACCCTAATTACTCCCCATACTGCGACAGAACACTCCTTCTTTCCACCTGATTCCCAATGTCCAGTCAACCAGCTCCTAAGCCTCTCTGCCTTCCCATCTCACCTAAAGACAGAAGCTGCCCGTTTAGTCCCTCATATCTACATGAGATAAGAGACACACTCCTCAGAACATCACTTTATGTCCCATAGTCCAGTCCAATACCTGTCTGAAGAGTTGGCCTCGGAAATAGTTTTATTTCTGGGCTGATACAGAATCCAGGGGCCATGCTTTCCAGAGTTCCTCTAGTCTAAGTCAGACCATTAAGTCTGGTCTTCTTACTAGAATTTGAGTTTGCACCCCACCTTTCACTTGCTCCATCTGGGACTCTCTATTGTGTTCCCTGTCAGGGCGGTCATTGATGGTAGCCGGGCACCATCCAGTTCTTCTGGTCTCAGGCTGATGAAGTCTCTGGTTTATGTGGCCCTTTCTGTCTCTTGGGCTAAT
>NW_004444178.1:1085448-1087102 GCF_000243295.1 Trichechus manatus latirostris
GTGTTTGATTGTATTCAGGAAACTTCTTAGCTTTGGTTTAGTCCAGTTGTGCTGACTTCCCCTGTAGTGTGTGCTGTCCTTCCCTTCACCTAAGAAAATTCTTATATACTATCTAGTTAGTAAATAACCCTCACCCTGGCTCCCCATCCTCGTAACCATCGAAGAATGCTTTCTTCTGTGTTGAAACCTTTTCTTGAGTTCTTATAATAGTGGTCTTATACAATATTTGTCCTTCTGTGACTGACTGAATTCACTCAGCATAATGACCTCCAGCTTCCTCCATGTTATAAGTTGTTTCACGGCTTCATCGCTATTCTTTGTCGTTGCATAGTATTCCATTGTGTGGATATACCAATATTTGTTTATCCATTCATCCGCTGATGGGCATCTAGGTTGTTTCCATCTTTTTGTTATTGTGAACATGCTGCAGTGAACATGGGTGTGCATATATCTATTTGTGTGATAGCTCTTATTTCTCTAGGATATATTTGAAGGAGTGGGATAGCTGTATCCTATGGTACTTCATTTCTAGTTTTTTAAAGAAGTACCAAGTCGATTTCCAAAGTGGTACCATTTTACATTCCCACCAACAATGTACGAGTGTTCCAGTCTCTACACAACCTCTCCAGCATTTATTGTGTTTTTTGGATTCGTGCTAGTCTCGTTAGGGTGAGAGGATATCTCATTGTAGTTTTGATCTGCATTTCTTTAATGGCTAATGATTGTGAGCATTTCTTCATGTGTCTGTTAGTCGCCTGAATATCTTCTTTGGTGAAGTGCCTGTTCATATCCTTTCCCCATTTTTTAATTTGGTTATTTGTCTTTGTTGTTGAGGTTTTGCAGTGTCTTGTAGACTTTAGAGATTAGATGCTGATTAGATTTGTCACAGTCAAAAATTTTTTCCCAGTCTGTAGGTTGTCTTTTTACTCTTTTGGTGATGTCTTTTGATGAGCATAAGTGTTTGCTTTTTAGGAGCTCCCATTTATCTAGTCCCTCTTCTGGTACTTGTGCATTGTTACTTATGGTTCATATTGTGTTTATGCCATGTATAAGGGCTCCTAGTGTTGTCCCTATTTTTTATTCCATGATCTTTATCATTTTCGATTTTATATTTAGGTCTTTGATCCATTTTGAGTTAGTTTTTGTGCATGGTGTGAGGTATGGGTCTTGTTTCAATTTTTTGCAGATGGATATCCAGTTATGCCAGCACCGTTTGTTAAAGAGACTGTCTTTTCCCCCAATTAACGGCTTTGAGCCTTTGTCAAATATCAGCTACTCATAGGTGGATGAATTTATGTCTGGATTCTCAATTCTATTTCATTGGCCTATATATCTGTTGTTGTACCAATACCAGGCTGTTTTGACTACCATGGCAGTATAATAGGTTCTAAAATCAGGTAGTGTGAGGCCTCCCACTTCTTCTTGAGTAATGCTTTATTTATCCAGGGCCTCTTCCCTTTCCATATGAAGTTGGTGATTTGCTTCTCCATCTCATTAAAAAATGCCAGTGGAATTTGGATCAAGATCACATTGTATCTGTAGATCGCTTTGGGTAGAATTGACATTTTCACTATGTTGAGTCTATCTATCCAGGAGCAAGGTATGTTTTTCCACTTATGCAGGTCTCTTTTGGTTTCTTGCAGTAGTGTCTTGT
>NW_004444178.1:1088099-1115974 GCF_000243295.1 Trichechus manatus latirostris
TGGATGTGTGCATTTATTGCTATAAGCTGACCTCTGAGCACTGCTTTTGCTGTGTCCCAAAGGTTCTGGTAGGATGTGTTTTCATTCTCATTTGATTCTATGAATATCTTTATTCCATCCTTAATTTCTTCTGTAACCCAGGATTTTTGAGCAAGGTGTTGTTCAGTTTCCATGAGTTTGATTTTTTTTCCTTGCTTTTTGTGGTGTTTATTTCTACTTTTATAGCTTTATGGTAAGAAAAGATGCTTTGTAAGATTTCGATGTTCTGGATTCTGTTAAGGCTTGCTTTATGGCCTAATATGTGTTATATTCTGGAGAATGTTCCATGTGTGTTGGAAAAGAAAGTATACTTGATTGCTGTTGGGTGGAGTGTTTGGTATATGTATATGAGATCAAGTTGGTTGATGGTAGCATTTAGCTCTTGCGTGCCTTTGTTGAGCTTCTTTCTGGATGTTCTGTCCTTCACTGAATTGGGTGTGCTGAAGTCTCCTACTACTGTTGTGGAGCTGTCTATCTCAATTTTCAGTGCTGTTATAGTTTGTTTTATTTATTTTGGAGCCCTGTCATTCGTGTGTAAATATTTATTATAGTTATGTCCTCCTGGCATATTGACCCTTTAATCATTATATAGCATCATTCCTTATCCTTTGTGGTAGTTTTTACTTTAAAGTCTGTTCTGCCACTCCTGCTCTTTTTTGAGTGTTGTTTGCTTGATATATTTTTTTCCTTCCTTTAAGTTTTAGCTTGTTTGCATCTTTAAGCCTAAGGTGTGTCTCTTGTAGGCAGCATACAGACGGACTGTGCTTTTTTATCCAATCTGCTACTCTCTGTCTCTTTATTGGTGCATTTAGTCTGCTTACATTTAGCGTAATTATTGACAGCCATGAGTTAGTGCTGTCATTTTGATGTCTTTTCTTGTGTGTTATTCACGGTTTCTTTCTTCCCCTTAAGTTTCTGTGCTGAGTCATTTTTCTTTATGTATTTTCATTTCATCTTTTTCATTATTGTTGATTTTGTGTTTGCTGAATCTTTATATTTTTCTAGTTTTTTATTTTGATTGGTAGGATTGTTAGTGTCCTTTGTGGTTACCTTAATATTTACCCCTATTTTTCTAAGTATATACCAGTCTTTTATTTCTTTATATTGCCTTGACTTCCCCTCCATATGAAAAATCTATGTCTACATTTTTGAAGTCTCTATTTTTGTTTTAATGTTGTCATTTTTTACATACTGATATCTTTGTTTCCCTATTTTCAGTGTTTTAGCTTTGATGTATTTTTGTGACTTTCCTATCTGAGTCAATTTCTGGTTGCTCTGTCCTGTGTTCTAGTCTTGCATTGTTATCTGATGTTATTGATTTTCTAACTGGAGGACTCCCTTTAGTATTTCTTGTAATTCTGGTTTGGTTTTTGCAAATTACCTAAACTTCTGTTTATCTGGAAATTTTCTAATTTCACCATCATATTTGAGAGACAGTTTTGCTGGATATATAATTCTTGGCTGGCAATTTTTTTCCTTCAAGGCTTTACATATGTCATCCCATTGTCTTCTTGCCTGCATGGTTTCTGCTGAGTAGTCCAAGCTTATTCTAATTGACTCTTGTTTGTAGATGACTTTTCTTTCATCCCTAGCTGCTCTTAAAATTCTCTCTTTATCTTTGGTTTCGGCAAGTTTGATTATAATATGTCTTGGTGACTTTCTTTTGGGATCTACCTTATGTTGGGTTCAATGAGCATCTTAAATAGATATCTTCTCATCTTTCATGAGATATCAGGGAATGATATCCGGGAAGTTTTCTGTCAACAAATCATTCAACAATTCTCTCTGTATTTTCTGTTATCCCCCCTGTTCTCGTACTCCAATCACTCGTAGGTTATTTCTCTTTATAGAGTCCCACATAACTCTTAGAGTTTCTTCATTCTTTTTAATTCTTTTATCTGATTTTTCCTCAAATAAGTTGGTGTCAAGTGCTTTATCTTCGGTCTCACTAATTCTGACTTCTACTGTCTCAGTTCTACTCCTATGACTTCTTATTGTCTAATTCTGAAATTTTATTTAGTCTTCTAGATTTCTGATTGCTGTCTCTCTATGAATTCTTGCAGCCTGTTAAATTTGTCATTAAGCTCTTGAATAACTTTTTTAAGTTCCACTACTGCTTTGTCTGTACGTTCTTTGGATTTCTCTGCATTTTGTTGAATTTCCTTTCTAATTTCTTGAAAATTTCTGTATATTAATCTTTTGTATTCTGCCTCTGGTAATTCCAAGAAATTCTCTTCCTCCAGAAAATTTATTGATTCTTTATTTTGGGAGCTTGCTGAATCCATCATGGACCGCCTCTTTATGTGATTTGATATTGATTGTTGTCTCTGAGCCATCAATAAGTTATTATAATTTTATATTTGTTTAGTGTGTCCTAGCTTCTTGTTTTGTTTTGTTTTGATATGCCCAAATAGGCTACTCCTGTGTGCTAGTTTGATTACTGGTGCCTTTGAAGCTCTATTGTCCTGTCACCAGCTATTTAGGTATGTAACTAAGTATGTGCAACCAGGACTCTGTTAAATTTTCTTATATGGATTCAGTTCTGGTATCCAGGCAGTCGGTCACCAAGTGCGTGGTGCAGGCTCTCACCTACAGCCTTAGAGAGGCATGGGTGACTGGTGTAGGCACAGGTACCTGGCTGCAGTAGGGGGTCACATGCTGAGCAATGCTGTGGGCTGACAGCTGTCCCTGAGTGTCTGAAAGGAAAGCATGTCCCTGTTCCCTAGAGTGAGTAGGTAGGTGAGTTTTACAGCCAGACTATGAGCACCCTACTCTGTTGGCTGTAAGGACTGGGGGGCACCACTTATTCTTGGACCCTGTAGCAGGTGGCTAGGTGGCATGGGTGGAGCCACCAGTCCTCAAGCCCTTGATGCGGCGAGGTAAAGCGCCTGCTTAAAGGGTAGAGCAGTGTCAAGCATCACAAATCTGCCACTTCATAGCTGAAACAGTTGAAGTTAGACTTTAGGTGTTTACCCTGTTGTACTGTACTTACAGATAAATGTTAACTAACAGTGGAGAGAATGTGCTGTCCAGAATTATTTTTGACATTAAAGGGAAAGCTTGTAGTGTTTCACAATTGAGCATTGTGCTGGCTTTCAGTTTGATGTCTCTTTGTCTATATATCTAAAAATTGATGTATATAGTTCTTCCATGAGGACATTATAATAATATTACTAGACAAGAATGGGTGAAGGAAAAATAATTAGGATGTCAGAAGAGATGAAGCCAGTGAGGTAATGTTAATAAAATGCATGCCACATGGTCCTATTTGGTTCCCAACAGCCAAACAGGAAAATGTGATCTCTTACAAGATTTCCAGGAACCATAAGAAAAGCAATCCAACTGCTCACTAGAAACACATGAGTTGCAGCCTCAGTGAAATTTACCTCACATGTTTTCAGTCAATAGGACAGACTGCATGGTGTAGTAGATGACACACTCAATGTCATTTCTACAATAAATACGATATCAAATTCTGAGTGATGTTTCTGTAATTTCTCTCGGTTCAGCACAAATCATAACTGCAGAAAAAGCAATTATGCAAATGATCCCAATAAGCCACTCCCAGATGGTCTGGCTTATCCAAGAGCAAAACTGAGAGTATCCAGAGAACATCATATCCTTTAGGTAATCCTCAATGAATATTATTTTGACAACAAATAAGTCATGCATGAGAAAGTTTCATATTTGATAATAGACATTATTTACATAAAGATAATCTGCCAAATAATTTCTGTCTAGAATATGCAGCCAATTAATTACATATTTTCTAAACTAGGCTGCTTATGATAAATACCTTCCACTTAACTTATTTTATACAGCAGGTTCCGTTTTCTTCTCTGGGGAGAGTTATTCCATTTTATAAAATGTGAACTAAAATTATTCTTAGCTATCGCTCCCTAGGTTGTTGTTTAGAGTAGATTTTGTTTATAGGGTAATTCTGAAAATACTATAAACCTGGAGAGATTACAAATGTACCTTACTCTATTTTACTAAAAATAAGTATCTGAATTCAAAATCCTAACAATCCAGCCAATAAGTAATTTTTTTTTCCTATTACAAAAGGAAGCAACACTGTTAACCTAAAGAAGCAGTATCTTCTCCTGGAGAATTGCACATGCGCTAGATTTGAAAGGGAATGTTAAATTAACTCAAGTAGTGTAAAGCCAGGAGACCCTGGGTGGTGCAAACGGTTAACATACTCAGCTGTTAACCTAACTGAAAAGGCTGGAGGTTCAAGTCCCCCCATAATGTGCTAGGAAAAAAAGCCTGGTGATCTATTTCCAAAAAATGAGCCATTGAAAATCCTATGGAGCACAGCTCTACTCTGACACACATGGAGTCACCATAAGTCAAATAAACTTGACAGCAACTGATGTGGTGAGGGAGCCGCGGTGGTGCAGTGGTTAAGAGCTCGACTGCTAACCAAAAAGGTCGGCAGTGCGAATCCGCCAGCCGCTCCTTGGAAACCATATGGGGCAGTTCTACTCTGTGTGGATAAGAGTCAAAATTGATTCTGACGACAACGAGTGGCAACGGGTTTGGTGTGCTGACGGCAACTGCTGTGTACAGTGCCTAAACAGGAGCAAAACAGAAATAACCCCAGAACAGCCACAGGAGCTTAAAAGGTTTCAAGTTCCAAAGGTTACACGTGGGAATAACTTGTACTAAATTGTGCATGTAGTATTCCAGAACTTAGTACAGCACATAGTAAGTATTATCCCTATCCATGGCTTTGATAGACAGACATACGTAGGTAATGGTAATAAAACGTTACCTCAAATCAGCAGCTTTCCCAGTCTTGTTAGTACACATAACCTCCCTGGTCTGATATCCGATCTGAATGTCCCAGTATTTGTTCTCTTGTCTGTTCTGTCTGTTTCTATTTCTCTTTTTCTTAATAAGTTCACGTGCCTCTGGATCCTTCACTCCTTTTCCTCGGTCTTTTGCCCGTTCTTTATTCTTTCCCCGTCTCCTTGCTTGTCTTACTTGTCGTGAGTGGAGCATTGAACACGTGCTCCAAGAACCCACATGCAAGCTGTACATGCTCTCCTCAGCTTCACATGGACTGGACTGGCACACCTGGAACTCTGTCAGGTTTGGACAACCAGAGCCTCCAAACTGAGGAGGCGCCACAACGTGACGTGTCCGGTGCTGGAGCCCACTGCCACACGTCTTGGAACACTCCGACCAGGCAGAAAACTCAGACACAATGCAATCCTGCTGGCAAGGGATGAGGCAGGCCTGTTCCAGGAGAGGCTTGGGCTCAAAGTACTCACAAATGATATCCTCCGCAGGAATGTTTTTGCCTTTCTGGATGCACGTGATCTCTCTCACCTGAATGCCTTCTTCCCCCTTAACGCACTCGAGGGGTTTCTCTAGACTTTTTGAAATCACGGGTTGACATTGATTCCAGGGGCCCAGCCTCCAGTCATACAACTCTTTGTGCCAGTCACAAATTCTGAAACAATTTTGCTGGTTATTGGGCCTCTCTGCCTGCTTACAGTTTGTCTGCAATGTCGTCCATCCTTCCACATGGGCACACCACACCGCCCTGGTCTGAATGCCTCCTGGACCACATTCGTCTCCCATGCATCGGCCCCATGGACCTACAAAACAACGCAAGAGTTAACAATGCTACTAGAGGAAGTCTACAAGTCACTTCACGTTCCAGAAAGACGTTTCAAGATCTAGTACATTAACTTCCCTAAAGTGTTATAAAGTAGGTCTCTGTACATGACTATTGAAAAGTAATGATCAGGACTAAGCATTTTTGCAAAAAGGGAACTGTGTCACAGAGTCTCTATAAGGTAACTGCTGGGACAATTTCACTTTGGGTCCTTTTTGGATTACTAAAAGTTTGCTTTTATTCATTTGCTTTATTTTGGTTAGAGGATCCTTGCTCATAAAAGACATCAGATATTAGTCACAGTGAAGACCCATTACTCCTATCTCAAAACCACCAAACCCATTTCAGAAACTGCCAGAGAAAATGGCCCCATGAGAAAAGCTTTGTCTCCTGCAGACTTTTCTTTCCTGGACAATTAACTGTTTTGTAGAATGTGCTCTCTTCTACCACCTCATTTTTTAGAGTTATACACTTATGACTGCAAGGGAATAATAGTTGTATACTGTGCGTGCCGACAGAATTTAAAGTGTTTGCTTTCTGGTAACCAAAGCTACAAACTGCCATTTAAGCACCTTCTGCCTTTAAACTTACCAAACAATTTTTTCATCCTCCCCCCCAGAAAGTATAGAGATGGGTAAGGAAATTTAGATTCAGTTAAAAGACTTCTGCAATTTTCTAAATGTTCATGGAATATTTAGTATTTTGTTAATTTATTCATTTCTTCAGTATGCACTATTTGGTATTATAGAGCTGTTTTATGCTTCAGTCAGTGACTTTATTATGAAATGTGTGGTTTCTATTTTATAATCCTTCTTAGCACAGACAGAAGTCTTCTTACATTTGCATATATTATTTTTTATAAGGTAGATTTTATGATTTTCAATGCTTTAACAGACCAATCTCAATTTATGAAGTTGAAAATTACTTTAAAATTGTAGAGAAACTTAAAGATCATGTAATTACATGATTTTCAAAATGTGTTTCATGGAATTTGAGGAATTATTTGACATACCCTAGAGCCATTTATAACAGGCTCTGTGGGGAGGTGAGGGCCAGCATATAGGGTTGGGCTCAACCTCCTTCCCTCCACTAACTATACTCCTTCCCATTGCTGCTTCGATAAGAGAAGCTCCTTTTGATAATTTAATTACATACTGACATTATGTATATATATATATATATTTTTTTTTTTTTTTTCTGACTAGAGGCTTCTGCTGCTGAAAAGTGAAAACCACTAAACTAGGCCAATGGATTCATTTTCTGGATGTGAAAAACAGAGACAAGAAGGTGGAGTGATTTTCCAGCTTTACACCTTGATAAATAACAAAGCAATCCTGAGTTTTAATCCTAGTTCTTTTGACCTTTAGTCTAAGGATTTAATCTAGATTTTAGAGTTTAAAGCTTAGATACTTTCTTCTAGAAAGAATAATTGTTAATCCACAAAGAATGAAATATGAAGAATGTCCTTATCTAATATTTAATTTTGTCTACCTAGGAAGATGTTTTCAATTTGATGATGTTACCTTCATTACAGATCGCATAATGAAGCTGTAAATAGAAAAGAGACTAACCACACATATTGTGCTAACTAATCACTATCACATGGAAATAAGGATTGGCTATTTGGCATACCCATATCATTACTTTATGAAGTTCATATATAAAGAGTCGCTATGAGTCAGAATTGACTCGATGGCAACGGGTTTGTTTTTTGCTTTTTGTTTTTGCTTTTTATAATGCATTAGAAGAATAGTCTTCCCAGACTGCTAATGTCAAAATGTGATGGGCTTAGAAAGCTGAGTAGAGCGCCGGTGGGTTTGTTGCATCTGTCAACAGGAAACATATGATGATATTTTTATTTTTAATTTGTCAAAAGAAAAATATTCACAAATATGTTGATGATCTCAGAGATTTTCTAAATATTCATTTTGGGAATCACAGAACTTACTACCATCCTTCTTGATAAGGAAAAATATGTATGTATATGTATATATATATACTTTTTTTTAGATTAATTAAACATGTCTTTGGCATTTACTCCTTTTTCCCACTGAACCTGAACAAAACAGTAGTTCTTATTTTCCACATTAAACACAGCATTTAAAGATGTATTTATGTGGGACCCCTAAGAGTTAGCTATATGCCATTAAGTCTAAATTTCAAAACGTAAGTGTCTTGAATTAGAATCTAAATTGAAGTAATTCAATATGCAATTCAAGACAACTTCTGAATATTTTATTGTTTTCTAATCCTTGACATTTACTGTTAAATTACACTGATTAATCAAATCGGGGCTATTAAGAAGTTAATCTTTTATCTCCAAAGTAAAAACAAAAACTTTTTTATAGCAAAGTTTATACACTTGGCATTAAAAAAAAAAAAAAAAACTCAATTGCATGTTTTCAGTAAAGCTGCATTATTATTAATGACTGTGCTTTAACTGGAGCCCTTGTGCTTTAATTGGAGCCCTGGTGGCGCCGTGGTTAAGAGCTATGGCCACCAGCCACTCCTTGGAAACCCTATGGGACAGTTCTACTCTGTCCTACAGAGTCACTATGAATCGGAATCAACTCGATGGCAATGGGTTTGGTTTTGGTTTGGTGCTTTAACTAATTAATAGAAACGTTATTTCAGAAATCTGACTATACAAAATGTGAATTGGCTTAAAGTCTTTATGTTGTTGATAAGTAAAGAAAACACATATACTGAAAATATATTTTTTCTAAACAACACAGTGAGGTAGAACTGTACAACATAGCTGACCCTCAAGGTTAGCACTGGCAGAGATATTAAATTCTTATAAACTGAATATTAGCGAATGACTCCAACTTACTTCTGAGTCTATTCTAAACTAAAAATGAATTTTGGTTACCTTGAAAATGATTCATGGTTTACTGACATTAAATTAGGGTGAATTCGTTTCTTATAAACTCTCAGAGCATCCTGCATGTTTCTCACGTCACACTTATGACAATTTCAATTAGTTTATTGAATAATTGCTGTTTACCAAATTAGACTGACTCTCTGACCCTTGGAATTCCCTGAGTGGCACAAATGGTTAAGAACTCGACTACTAGCCAAAAGGTTGACCCAGAAGTGCCTTGGAAGACAGGCCTGGCAATCTGCTTCCAAAAGGTCACAGCTTGGAAAACCCTTTGGAGTAGTTTTACTCTGCACACATGGTGTCACCATGAATTGGAATCAACTCGAGGGCAACTAAACAACAACTCCATGGCCCCTTGATGGCAGGCCCTCACCTGTCTTCTGTTAACAATGGTAGTCCATGCACATAGGACAAGTTCAATAATACTTATTAAATAAATGAATAAAAGCAGAAACTAAATCATGAAAATGCTTTTCCAATTAATTAATTATTCAACAGATGACAGTTGTACAGCCAATTGAAGATAAAAACAAAATGTAATTTTCCTTTAAGTCATTCTAACATGTCATTCATTATCGAAAAACTTTTGATTTTTATCTAGCAATTGAAAAAACAAGCAATTAACAGTAAAAAATTTAAAAATTTTAAATACAGTGACATATTCAATTACAAACAGAACCCATAGTGTAATCCTGAGAGACTATAATTTTTCCATGTTACCTGTTTTAATATTATTACATATATTTTTAGATACATAAATAAGCAAAACATTTTTCTTAAATTGGCATTGCTTTTTAGACAGATTTTAGATTATCCTGGATGTTATATGTACAGTATTTATTATTCTCTTTGCCTTTTGAGCTAGACAAAGCACATTTTCCAGCAATGATGTTCAACTATATATAAAAAACAAAATAAACTTTCACGTCTACTCAAAATGTGTAAATGCCCCACCAAAAAAAAAAAAACAGCTCATGTAAAAGTTTAATAATACTGGCATCTTGTTTATGAAACTGTGACTCAAATGCTCAGTTTGCACTTTGTAAAGAATAAAAATATACTCCCTAAGGGGACCAGGGAGTATATTTTTATTCTTTATTTTGGGCAAACTAAATTTTTCCAACTAGGAACATGTCTTTGAACACCTATTTCTCTGTTGATCTTTGACAATAATGACTCCACTACAGAGACTGGTAAAATTGATGCTAGTATTTTTCTGATAAATTAAATTAAAAATTACAATTTGACATAGAAATATTGACAGGAATAAGTTATTTCAAATTTATAGTTTGTCACAATGTAGCATAATTCTTACTTTGGTGTTCCTCATTGGATATGAAGAACATCATGTGTGTGTGTGTTTGTGTGCACATCCTTTTACATAGTATAAATATAGTTAATTAATTAATAATTATTTTTTAAGAGCTTCACACTCCTATTAATTTAATGGACTGATTAGTTACATTCTATCGTTCGATCATGTTTTTTTTTTAATTTTCATCTCAAACTTTTGAACGAATTTGCTCAATTATTTTTTTCAGAAAGGAGGAAGGTTAGTTTGCAAATATTAGTATCAAAGGCATTACATGCTTGATGGCAATGCCAAATGGAAGAAAGTGATTGAGTTCAAGAACACTTCTACACTATTTTATATACATTGATAATGAATTAGAATTTCTAAGGTTTACTTAGATAACTAGAAAAAGCATACACTTTAAATACAAATACATTTTAATTCCCATTCCAATCAGATCATCCCAGATTCTTATTAACTACCTACTTCCAGATAACCCTGTTGGGTTTATTTTATTCCAAGTATATTTACACTGAATATCCTATTGTAGCATATCCCCAGAAAACTCTATGGAGATCTATAAAAATACCCACTGAGGCTACAGAAAAGGAATAAAACGCACAAAGGCACCAGCTAAAGCAGGCGTGGCAATGTAATCATGATTGAACCTAAAGAAAACTCATTCACCTTGCAGGCGTTAACTGCTGGCTTATCTCTTCACTGCACCTTGGGTATTGCATATGTGTCCAATTAACAGACCTCTTGAAAGATCAGATCTTCACCACTGTATACCCAGTGAAGGACTGTTTACTTCTGCCGTCCAAGCTGTCTTGAAATAATCACACATTGAACAGAAAAGAGACCACATCTAAAATTGCTCTTGACAGCTGAGAATTGTTAGTCCAATTAGCTATCATGTTTCAATGACTGCAAATATTTTAAAGTGCAATTTGAAAGCACAATATGCAAACTTTATCAAGTACTCTCACAAGTACTACATGAGACGGTGATATTTAACATCAAATGTCTCTGCAGAAATGCTAAAATTCAGCTCTGTATCTCGTGTTACTGTGATAGAGTTGGGAGGTGGTGGTGGTTGGAAGGCGAGGGGTTGGGGGATGTTTGCTTTTCAACAAGACTATAAAGAATTTCTGTCGGTTTGAAACTTGTTTTATTTATTGCTCTTGTCCATGATTATTTAAAGGGAACTTGGAATCTAATTGAACAAATGCAAAACAAAGCATAAGCAGCTTTCTATTTAAGGCCTTGGATAATACCCCCTTATGAATAGAAATGTATTCCCATGTACAGATTTGTAGGATTGTGGGATTGTGTTTATTCAGTATCATGCTAAGCACTTCTAGGATGTAGGTCAATAAATATGTGTAAAACACTTTGCTTGACAGATTTTATGTAAATTGAGAAAGAAATGCTGGATGTGTTATACCACTAAAAAGAAGTTAAAGCAACTATTTATATACCCAACATTTATGTAATTGATAGACTCACAATACAAGTATTTTCATTTGAAATCAATGTAAAATTGTGACAAAACTTTAAATGCATACTACTTGGCTTAGTTTTCCATAGACTAATGCTTTAGAAATAATTCTTAACTAACTTTCCAAAACTGTTGATAAAATAATGGATTTATTTTTATTCCTGCTAAATAGGATTCTATAATGTGCCTATTCTCCTCATGTCATTGAAAATTCTCTATTTACTTCAGTCAAGAAAAGACAGTCTTTTTAATTTAAAATTAGTATTTTGCCCACCATATTCAACACTGACATCTCTAAGACTATTTTTTTATATGTCAAGAGCATGGGAATAATGAAAGTTTGAATCTATAAACGTTCACATTATTGACAGGTGGCCAGTAACTGTTCAAAAGAGTCTTATAAAAGATACACTATAAAAGGAGCATGAGAAAATTATGCAAACTACTTTCCCTCCTTGTTGGCTATAAAACTCTCAAATGAGCCAGTTTCTTGTTTGACTAACTATATTTGCATCCTTCAAATAAGCTAGTGTATTTTCCCCTCCTGGATTTGTTTATGGAACAGCATGTCCTACTTTACCAAGATTAAGTAGTGTGCAAACAGCTTAGTAATACACTAATTCTGTCTCTTGAATGTTACATAGTAACCTGTTTTAAAATTCACAATTCACATAATTTTTTACAATTATTTTCTCCATGATTTTACTCAAGCAAATCAGTGTGTCAAATTAGAAATTACTGCTGGATAATAGGAAGGAAAATTACTTATAAATCCTATCGATTAGAGGTAAATAGTCTTTATGTTTTGCCGTGATCCTAAGCAATTAAAACTATATTTAATAAATCTGGGGTTGTACTATAAATTGTTTTATAATCTGCTTTTTTACTTTACAATGTAGTGTGTAACTTTTCCATTTCAATAGATGTGTGTGTATGGGGTGGTGCTTAGATGGTTTTTTTTTTTTTTTTAAGATCTACAAAGATTGAACCTTCCAGACATTTGTTTTTGCTCTTCATATCTACACAATTAGATAGATATACACTATGATTATTGCTTTCCATGTGGGAGACCTGGGTTTGATTCCCGGCCAATGCGCTTCAAGAGCAGCCATCACGCTTCTGTTAGTGTTGCTGTGATGTTGAAAAAGTTTCACCGGAGCTTCTAGACTGAAGTGGACTAGGAAGAAAGGCTTGGTGATCTACTTCAGAAAATTGGCCATTGAAAACCCTACGGATCACAACACTCCAATCTGGTTGTGCATGGGGTCACCATGAGTCAGCTAACAAGAACTTACTATGGTTACAATCTACCACCTGTCTGTCAGTTAGTCATGCTGTGGTGGTTGGCATGATGCTGGAAGCTATGCCACCAGTATTTCCAATACCAGCAGGGTCACACATGGTAGACAGGTTTCAGAGGAGTTTCCAGACTAAGACAGATTAGAAAAAAAAAGCCTGGCAATGTACTTCTGAAAATTAGCCAATAAAAACCTTACAGACCACAACAGAATAGTGTTCAATACAGTGCTGGAAGATGGGGCCTCTAGGTTGGAAGGTACTACACAATAGCTGCAACAATGGCCTCGAACATAGCAACTGATCATGAAGATGGCACAGGGCGGGACAATGTTTTGTTCGGTTACATATAAGGTCACCATGATTTGGAGCTGACTCGATAATAACATTGGTTACAATAATATTTCGTTGTAGCAATTTATCAAGATCTATTTAATTAATTTATATTTGTGGGCATTTGTTGGTGTGGACATTTAAGTCTTTTCTAATTGTTTCCAATATTAATTATAAAGAATGCTACAATGAACATCCATTGATACACATTGTTCAGATCATCTGGCCAAAGCTTCTGCAAAATGTCAAGGTTTTGATGAATCTAGTATTATGAAACTGACCATGAAAATGTACCATTTTCCCCTCTCACCAGCAATTTATGAGCATATTTTTTCCCTGACATCAGCAGTCTGGAATTTCTACAAGTTTGGGGTCCCATGGGGCAATCCTAGGAGCTTATTTTCTTGGAGGGTCCATCCTTTGACCATTTTAACTAAAAAGATAGTCTTTATTTCTTTAAATCTAATCCTTCCTGTACTGTGTACACTAGAAAGACCTTAAGGCTTCTGAAGAATTGATAGTACCCTTTCCTATTTTTCAGCGCTAAAACATGATTTTGCTTCTTTTGTACTCATTTTATAATTCTAAAAGGGCTTTTCTGGGGTTAGAACTAAATGTGGACCTAAATGTCCACCTTGCAGTAGTCCCATAGAGTGATAATCCAAATGTCTGGCATTACTGTGCCATTCAATATAATGCCAATTGATTTAATTATAAATATGTGATCTGTCCAGTAGACCTCTTTGTGCAGGTTTGTGAACGTAAGAATGATTAAATTTTGAATATTTTATTGACCCAAAATTAATTAAGATTTCTTTTTAAACAAAAAGAAAAGGAGGGCTGATAGCTTCTTTGCCTTGAGTTTTAATTTAATTTAATTTAAGTTTAAAACATAACTCTCAAATGACAAATCAGTTTGGTGAATAAGGAGAGATCACCATGGAAGTCAAGCTGCGCTTTCATCTTCAATAAGTAATTAAACTTCAATAAGAAACTATATAAGACTATCAAATTAAATGTACAAAATTAGAGCAAACTCTTTAAATCTGATGAGGCAATAAATGAGAAATCAGTAACTAGGATAGCTGATTTTACCATCGCTAAATACAATCATCTATTCACAGGACCTATCATGTTCAATCTTTCTTCAGAAAATGACTTAACCTTCTTTGGGTCCTGGTTCCCCCATTTATAAAATATAATCTAAACCATGTCATTAACTCTCATTGTCTCATAACACTACCTGAACCATAAACTAAGTATCAATGTTATTAGAAATATTTGTGATAGAAGTTAGTGAAATATCTTTCTCTTACACAAAAAGATTCACATTTTTTTGACTTAAGATTTTAAAGTCTGCATATATCAGTGATAATTTTTTTTGGGTAGATTCCATTAAAGTGAATAACTAGGTCAAAGGGTATAACAATTTTAAGATTTTTCAATATATGTTATCCAATTGATTTTTGAGAGAACTTTGTGGAAATTTACCCTCCCTTCACTACACCCTGATCTCCGTTGATTATTATAATTAATTCCTTATTAATTTGATAAATACACACAAATCCATGGTTCTTTTAATTGACTTTTTATTGCATATGACTTTGAGCATAATTATCTCCTTTTCCATGAATTATTTGTTAAATTCTTTTCTATGTTTTCCAGCAGCATCAGAGCTTTACTTTTCACCTTATTGTATTCATTTGAAGACAGTAACATTTTCTATGACATCTGAAACATAGTTTCCCTTTGTATTTATTTTATGTGTTATTTTGGTTCATGATGTTTTTGATATGCCTTTTACTAAGACTACTCGTTTCTTCCATTGCTTTACGCTGAAAAGATGTTTGTAAATACAGAGATAATATAAATGCACATTCAAAGTTTCATCTTTGTAGATCCATTCAAGACAAATATGTTGAATCAATTTGGAATTTATTTTGTGTATATTAAAAGGTAAACTGCTAAATATTTATTTTCTTCATAGTTAGGTAATGTTATCAAAAGTATGCATAACTATGACTAAAGGTACCACTTGTTAGCACCAAAACATGGCAATCAGAGTTACCTTAAACACTGTATTCCTAGATTACATTGCTATCATTTATTTTATTATATTTTTCTTTATTATTTGTAATTGTAGAGTGTACTTTCACATATATGATCTCATTTGATCTTAACATCAGTGCTAAATAGGAAGAACCAATAAGATAAGTTTGAACGTATCTAATAGGTTCAATCTTTACAGATGTGAGAAAACTATAAAGCCATCTAACCTCTAAAATATTTCTATTGTTTCACTGGAAGGAGGTAAGCATCCAAAAATAGAAAAGGTATGTTAGCTGTATTTGAGCAACCCAGATAAAGAATTCATATATTCATAACAAAGAATCCTTAATTTTTAATGAAGCCCCATTCAAATAATAGGATACTAAAACCAATCTCTTAGGGAAAAGTATTCTTTAGGATGACAGATTGCTAAATCGGTGTTTTTCCATCCAAGTTTATAAACTTCCAAGTAAATCAATAAATAAATGGTAGCAATATTCCCAAGTATGATACATGATGCTGTCAGAATGCAAAGAGTATATGGTAGCCGGCCTCCAAGATGGCCCTAATGATCCCTGCCTCCTAGTATTAATGGCTTTCTATAGTCCCCTGTCACATGGAATAGGGTTGATCATTTAACTACTAGGATAGTGCAGAAATTTTGGTGTAATTTATAAAGCTTGGTGTAGCTTCTGACTGGCTTTCTCTTGGATCGCTTGCTCTGGGTGAAGCCAGCTGCAATACCATGGGGATACACAAGCAGTGCTACATAGAAGTCCACATGGCAATGAACTGGGGCTTCCTGCAAACAACCATGTAAGTAACCTATGAACTGCTTAGAAGCAGATCCTCTAGTATTAGGCAAGCCTTCAGATGACTTTGGGCCTAGCCAACACCTTGACCTTTGTGTAACCTCATGAGAGACTCTGAGCCAGACCAACCCAGTGAAGCCATTTCCAAATTTCTGACACGTGGACCTATGAGATAATAAATATCTATTGGTTATAAGCTGTTAAGTTTGGGGGTAATTTGTTACATGGCAATAGATAACTAATACAGATTATGGTGCCTGAAAAGGATATGCTGCCATAACAAAATATCTAAAATGTGGAAGTGGCTTTGGAACTGGGCAGTGGGCAGAAGCTAGAAGAACTACGAGGAGAGTTTTGTAAAAGACAAAGATGCTTTGGAGAGACGGCTAGAAGAAACCTGCCTGGTGGCATAAAGGTGCCTGCCAATAAGGGCTTAAAAAGAAGTGAGAATGTTATTGGAAAGCTGTGGAAAGAGGATTCTTGTTATGTAATAATAGAAAATTTAGTTATGTGGCAAGTAGGGCATGTACTTAATGAACTGAGTGATCTAGGTAAGCTTTCCAGACAGAGAACTGAAGGTGCTACCTTGTTTCCTCTTGCTGCTTATAGCAAAATGTGAGTAGAGAGAGAGAAACTAAAAGAAGGACTTATGCAAAAAGAAGCCAGTACCTCCTTATTTTGAAAATTCCTAGTCTCTCCAGATAACAAACAAATTTAAAAGAGACTTTAAGTCATACAACTCAGTTAAGCTACTTCTGGATTTCTGACCCATAGAAACTGAGATAGTAAATATTTGTTTTTTAAGCTGTCAAGTTTTGGGAGCAATTTGTTATGTAGCAGAGGAGAATTAATACAGAGTCCAACTAAGGAGGGTGCCTCTTTCTTAATGGTAAGGGGTACAAGGTACACCAATAGATTTCTTTCACATTTAAAGGGATATGTTGGCTTGCTCCAGATCACTGGATTCCTAAAAGCTTAAACTAAGGTTTAGGCACATGAACTTTGTGAGTTTTATCTCCTGTTAATTGATATAAATCTTTTTTCTTAGGTCATCTCTCCTACTTTCCTCTTTCTATTCACCAAATCCAACTAGCATGACATCATGAGTATAATGTCCTGAGAAATGTCAAGACAATCAAGATCCCTGAAGACTATATTTTGACAAAGGGCAGAAATGTTCCTTTGGCCCTGTGGTGAGGGACTGAATGTATACTGCTATATTCTCAAGTAAAAAAATACGGCTTTTGATCCTCTTTATTAGTGGGAATTGAGAAAAACACATTTGCTAGTCAATATTTGCATACTAAGTGCCAAAGGTTGTGTTGATTTGTTCTAATTTAGATACCACATCTTTCATAATATCTGCAATTGGACCTCCTTGTAATTGCCATTACTGTTCAAACACCATAGCCAGAGCACAACACAAAATGCTGCACTTTCCATCTGCAATTCATCCAAATATATTAACTAGTGATAGTAACTCTTAATAGTAAGCTTCTGTATGTCAGCCCAGGGGTCAAAAAACAAAGCATTTATCCATTGACCCGAGTTCTTCATGGGTCAAGTGTGGGCCCATGAGCATTAATTCCCCCACAGTTCCAAGTAGTGCCAGGCTGAGTCCTGGGTGATTTTCTGCAGTAGTCCCACACTGCACTGTCAGAGAAGGCTTGGGGAAAGATATATATTAAATTTTAATACTCTCTGTATACAGTAAATTGCTCATGTAAATTGAGGCCAAATTAAAATTTTCTCCTAAAGTTATGTAATGAGTAATAAGGCTCAGGAAAAAAAAATGTCAATTGCTTCTTTTCTGGCACTGGGGCAGGACTGGCTTCATTAAAAGCTATTATCAAGGATAATAATAAATTCATTTTTTAATCTTCTTATTTAAAAAGACTACTATTATACTCTTAGCATCTTTACAGGGGACTTTAAAGCCTTTCTTCATGGTTACCTTAATAAATGGCCATAAACATTACTATATATTTTTATGCTCTCCATGTCCATAAATGCTGTAATTATAAAGGATTAGAAATGTAAGCAATTTAAGTACCTGAAACATTAAATTTCCCAAAACAGTAACTGGTATATACATGAGTATCTGTAACTATATTTCTTAAATACATTTTTTTCTTTTTTGCTACCAGTATACGTCATCTAAAGAATAAAAAGATCATATTGTAAATAGCCTGTTTACTTGGGCAAAACGAGGTTAACCCTTCCAAGCTCACATGTCCAAGGAAATTGAGTGCATGGCTTATGGTAATAATTTGCAACGTTACCCACTATCAACAAGTCGGTTCTGACTCATAGCGACCCTATAGGACAGAAACCTATCGGGTTTCCAAGGCTGTAATCTTTACCAAAGCAGACTGCCACATCATTCTCCTGTGGAGCAGCTGGTGGGTTTGAACCACCGACCTTTCGGTTAGCACCCAACACTTTAACCACTGTGCCACCAGAGCTCCTTTTTTGCAACCATAGTGACTTAGAAATGTCTATTAGTACTTAGATTGATATTTCTATGATGGGTAAAGGTCAAGTGAATTTTGTAAAGTTAAACATAAGCTCAGAATTAAAAGATGCTAGGAAAAATAATCAGTATACTAAAAATTAAAGTTTACTGTAAATGCTTTATTTTCCCAGTAAGCAAATTTAGAAATATCTAATTTTTCAGCAGGGTTTTCCCAATTCATTTACTATACACGAGTATGGTATTTATTGTGTACTTACTCTGTAGAAGACATTGTGCTACTCAGCATTTTGCAGGCACTTAACAGCTCTTTCAGATGAGTTTTAACTCATTATTTTCATTTTATTGATTCAAAAATCAGAGAATTTAAGAGGTCCTATTAATTTTGAATAAAGAGACAGTACCCCAAGTTATACCATCATTTAGTGGCAGAGGGAGATTTTTGAACCCCAGTTGTCTGACTTCAGGGCTTTGCTCCCAGGGCACTTGTGCACAATCTTTTCTTTAGAGAAAGACCGATCCAAAGTCTCCAGTTCCAGAGATATACCATGGCATCCTAAGTACTTCAGTTTCAGTTTTGAGTAGGGCAGCCTACTGACAAGTCAGTACATACAATGGGCAGAGTAACCTTATCTAAAACAAGCACAGTAGCAAGATGGGCTGAAGTTCATTTCATACTAATATTTTACCTAGAATATTCAACATAGTCATGTACTGTAAAGTAAATACCAAAAATTCTGAATGCACTTACTTTGTTTGTTTCTCAGATTAAGTTAATACAAAAGCACAATAAAATTGATTATTTTTTCCCCTATTCACTTGAATGAGTAGTCTCTGATAACAGTTGTACCTAGATACTAACATATAATAACTAGGTTGTCTTCTGGTGAGCGAAGATGTCACTTTAAGAACTAAGGTACGCCTGATCCAAGCCATGGTGTATTCAATCACCTCATGTGCATTAGAAATCTGGAAAATAAGCAAGAAAAACTGAAGAAGAATTGATGTCTTTGAATTATGGTGTTGGTGAAGAATATCGAATATGCCATGGACTGTGAAAAGAACGAACAAATCTGTCTTGGAAGAAGTACAGCCAGAATGCTCATTAGAAGCAAGGAGGCTCATCAGAAGCAAGGATTAGAAGCAAAGTATGGGCTGCTAACATACTTTGGACCAGCCTCTGGAGGACATCATGTTTGGTATAGTAGAGGGTCAGCAAAAAAGGGGAAGACCTTCAACGAGATGGATTGACACAGTGGCTGCAACAATGGGCTAAAACATAACTATTGTGAGGATGGTACAGAATCCGCTAGTGTTTTGTTCTGTTGTACATGGGGTCGCTATCAGCCAGAATTGATTTGACGGCACCTAACGACATAAACAAAGGTTGTCTTCTATGTACTTTTCTTAAATCACTGAAGACAACACTGAGAAGATGAAGAAGCACAGTGCAAGGTATTCTGTGTAGGAATTAGATATTGAGAAATAGCTTCTGCTAAGAGCAGAATCTCCAAAAATTAATAGCTTGAATTCCAAGATGTAGAGTTGCATAAAGAATATCTGGGATTTTGATAACAAAATATAATCTATAAAAGTACAAATTTCTTAAGAACTGGATTATGTTCTTATAATAATTTGTTTGGAAAATACAGCATATGTAAGAAAGTCCTAAATTAAGTTAGAAAAGGAGAAAACATAACTGGATTTTATCAATGTTGCATATTTCTAATTATGATGAAAAGACAGTCCCCGTTAATAAAATCAGATAATCAGTTGTATGTTTAAAAATATGTCACCCAATAAAGATGTTTGGAAGATGCACACAAATCTGATAGTTGTTCTTTATTAACTGTGGAACTTCACATTTCATCATTTAATTATCAAAAATTCTTTTTAGTCTGAAGCATTAAGATCTTACTCAAAATTAGGGAGGCAATAGTGAACATCTATTTTCCAATTTTTTTTTCTATGTACATTTGTTCTACGTGTGAGTATAAATTTCTCCTCATATATTAAATTTTAATGGCTGAAAATTTCCATAAGTATTAAATAGGCATAATTTAAAAGACATATTAATACCAATTTATGAGACCAATTTATATTTAAGGCACATGATTAATCTTTTTGAAGAAACATGTAGGTGTAATTTTTTTTTGCTTCATTAAAGATCACAGTAAAGATGCATTTTCAAAACACAATATATAGCAATTGAAATTAATTCAGGGCATTAATACACTTGGCTTCACTGAGTAGTTGGTTCTAAAGGAATGGTAGAGAATCAACTAAGGTAGATGGTTAGGTGAGGAACGGGAGAACTAACAGTTGTGCTTTCATGGAAATTGTAAACTGTAAAACCAAGGGGCACCTTAGTGATGAATAGTCCAACATTTTACAGCCAAGGCCTTGAGATCATCAGAAGCTAAATGATTTGTTGCAAGTTATACAATCATTATCTAAGCCAGGATTAGAATCCCAGTGTCCTAACATCCTAGCCCAGCTCTCTCCCATTCTACCTTTGAGGGCTTTAATTCAGATGAATGGCTCACAGTGAAACTGTGTTTCCCAAGCTATAAGGTCGCTATGAGTAGGAATCGACTCAAAGGCAACAGGTTTGGTTTTGGTAGTTAGTAAGTTAAAGGAGCTATGAGTTGCAATGGACTCGATGGCTTTTTTTTTGGTGTTGAAATAGTTAAGAGCTAGGCTGCTAACCTAAACCTCAGCGGTTCAAACGCACCAGCTGCTTTGTGGGAGAAAAGACGTGATGATCTACTCCCATAAAGTTTACAATCTAGGAAACCCTATGGGGAAGTTCTGCTCTGTCCTATACGACTGCTATGAGTCAGAATTGACTTGATGGAACACAACAAGTTAGTAAATTATCAAGGTAATTTTGGGCCCCATAAATAATTCAGTAAATCCTGTGCAAAAATTATCTTTTATCTTAGAATCTGAGAGTTAGAAGGATCTGTGGAGCTCCTGGAATACATCTTTCTCCATCTTATAATATCATGGAAAAAATTTTTTTTAACTTTTACTAGAACACTTCTGGTGATAGATCTCATTGTTTAACAAAGCTGCCATTCTGGTATTGGACAGTTTTACTTATTAGAGATTTCTTCCATATATTCCTATAAAATCTTCCTAAGAATTCTAACAACTCCTTCCTGGTAGCTTTTCAAATGTTTAAGAACTGCTATCACCTTTTCTCCAAACAAAATAGTCTCTGTTTCTTTGCTTATTCCTAATAAGACTTCCAATTCCATCACTGGACTTTTTGCTTTTCTGACATACTCCTAGATTGTACAATAATATAATAAAGCAATCTGGGAACTAGTAAAAAATAAAATAAAATGGAGCATACAAATAATAAACAGATAAAAGACCTGACCACGTCCATACATCTTTTGTTCTTATACAGATAAAAAGGCAAATAACCTCATAACCATTTCAACATGATGAGTCTCCCCACAAGCCTTTTTAAATACTCTGCTAACTCATCTCACACATTCTGTCAAGATTTAGAATTTCTTGGTTTACACTATGCCACGTGGTGAATTTACTTACCATGGCTATTCCTTTTCATAATTGCTTGGTCAAGTCAATCCCGTAAGGACAAAGGCAGATATTGAAAATCCTGTGCCTGAATATCTATTTCTTCAACAAATCCTGTCCAGGGACTAACTGGAGGAAAGAGATCTATATTTCACCCACAAGTTTCTTCAGATTCCTCAACCAGTATCCTTCATCGACCCAGACTCTTGAGGTGCCACACATTCAGTTATTACATCCTTAAGCCTTTTCCTTTCAGAAGGCTATATTGTTCCATTGCTTAGACAAGAATTTATAATTTATAGGTTACATCTGAAGATAAATATTCATAACATAATTTATTCTATAAAAAAATAAGAATGAACAGACAGCAAACACTACAAATTCCAACTGCATCAATTTTGTATTATCTTGGTGGAAAGAAATGAGAATTATTTAAACCAAAATTGCACTCATAACAAATTAAATTCTTTTTATAAGAACCAATGCCAGTGCTAAAATCATTCTGGGCATTCCTTCCTGAATGTTCATTATTTGCTAGAGTACAAAGCTTGTAGGGGCTCAAAGTTCACAGATGGTCTCCAGGCTAAATTGGACACACCAGAGGGACAAAGACCTGCATCTGGATTTACTTAGATTGTCTTCCCTGACTGAAATTAGTTTTCATGATGATCTTTTTAATATATCTACCTTGCCTATGTTGTTACTGTTAGGTGCCATCGAGTCTGTTCCGACTCATAGCAACCCCATGCACAACAGAATGAAACACTGCCTGGTCCTGTGCCACGCACGCAATCGTTGCTATGTTTGATTGAGCCCATGATTGCAGCCACTGTGTCAATCCATCTCATTGAGGGTCTTCCTCTCTTTCACTGACCCTCTACTTTACCAAGTATGATGTCCTTCTCCAGGGACTCGTCCCTCTTGATAACATGTCCAAAGTAAGCGAGACAAAGTCTCACTATCCTTGCTTCTAAGGAGCATTCTGGCTGTACTTCTTCCAAGACCTTACCTCTAGGCATGACTTTCAGATAAACAATTTTCTTTAAAACAAATGCTCCAACTAATATAGTAACCTTTCTAATTATTTAGTACCTATCACTTGTTTGTATCAATATCTGGTTAACTGAACAATTTAATAAATATTATAAGTGCCCAGAATTTTAAGCATCCAGATCTCACTGCCAATCCAAGGAGTCAGTCATAATTATGTATCTCCTCATTTATCCATGGATTACTAAGTGTAAAATACCTGATGTTGGAGGTGGGATGGAGTTTTGCTTCACATACATTATCATCACTGGAAAATTCAAGTAGTTTATAAACTAGGAAAAAAGGATGAACGTTTATTTTCTCCTTTTTAAAAATATGACAGACAGAAAGTAATTAATTTGTTGATTATTCTCAACAAATTTTGAGGTTAGTTCTATGTAACCCAATTGTTAAAACTGCCATGGGGTAAACTTCATATAGTATTCCATAAGCATTATTTTGAATAGTGAGTGAGAAGATATATACCTTATCAATGTACCTTTAAAAATATGCATCAAATAACAGTGCTTGTCTTATATCCCAAGTTAACATTTAATACTTATAAATAGTAAGGTGAGCTTTGTGGGAGAATGGGAGAAAAGTGGTGCACTGGGACCCTAGAGAAAGATGCTAAAATCTTACTGGGAACCCAAAGCTTGATTGAAATAATGGGGTTTGAGTTGGATAGGTAGAAATGGAAATCATGGGTCTGGAAGTTGATAGGTACCAGTGTGAGATTGGGAAATTCCAGAAATAGGAAGAGACAACAGGAACAAAAACAGGAAATATAGAATATAGAAAAGGAAAGGCGGCTTGGAATCACCTTGTGGTTGACCTCAAAGACCTTACTATAGGTGAATTCTAGCTTAATATACCTTACTGTACCTTATAATAGGTAAATCCTGACTCTGCTTCAATAACCAGCTTAATTGTGCTCACTCAAAAACTCTTCTTATGTTATACCGATTCAAGAGGATTTTTCACATTATCTGTCTCACATGTTTTGACATATGGTTAAACTGCATCCTATATTGTTCACTAAGTATTTTATGTATGCAAATATATTTCTGTAATGATTTTTAACCACTTGACAGGCATTTTGCCATATTCCTTCTGTAGTTTCCACTGTGCCTAGCACAGTGCTAGACTACCAATAAAAAAGTTGTGAAAGTATTTTTCAAAGTATCTTTACGGTATAACTGGTATTGCTCCTTAATAAATACTTGGTGAGCTGCAGGAGGTAGCAGAAGACAGCTGTTTATACAAATCCTCAAAGGAAAAGACTAGGAATTTAAAAAAAAAAAAAAACAACTGACATCTTGTATGAGTTATCAAGTGGATAGAAAATAGAGTTCCTGACTCTGAAGTTATATAACACTTAGATTGACAGTTATGAAGAGTTAAGCCCTAGATGGTAAGGCCACTGTACCAGCAATCAACAAAGGACCAGCAGTCAGTGAGTCTAAGATCAAAATATGCATCAGTTGCAGGGCTAAGAAAGTGAACTCAGAGATGAAGGAAATTTGTGCCTGAAAACTAATCCAAGACTCAAGCAGCTGCTCAAAGACTCAGACAATTACATGTAAAATATGACTATTCCATTTTAAGTTAGCCATGATGGTTGAAAATGAAGATTTAATTTAGCAAACTTGAACACTATCTTCCTCCTGGTTTATTTTCTTTTCCCAGAGGTTGTCATCAGCAGGATGCATGCTTATCATGTGTATTTTACTTTAGACTTGTCACTTGCTAATGTTTGTGAAGATGACTGGAAGAAGTGATGGAATTCAAATTATCTTCCCCATATAGGCCTCCTTTACTCTGATGGTGTTAATGGTTGACTTATTATTTCAATGGCATTTTCTTCAGTGTCATAATGTCTCTCAGAGGGTGTGTTACATTTTCATAATTGCTACTATCTTGAAGCTTCCTTGTTTCTCATGTGATTCGAGATTCACAGCTCTCACAGGAAAACCTCAATATCTTAGAGGGCTCTTTATTCATTTTGCCAAAGGCTGATTTTTTTCTCAGTAGACAAATGGTTTTCAGAATTTTATACCATAGAAATTCCAGTCTTATGTTCTTTGATTTCTTGCATTTTTCATGACATAAGGAATTATAAAGCAGGGGCTAGTGGTGTTGGGATTTCTTTGGCTCTGATTTGTCTTTACTGCCTGGAATACTTGGTAATTTTTGCTTTTCTTGAGAAGAAAATGGGCACATGTAAGACTCACTGGATAATATTTTAAGATTCTGAGCAGAACTCACCATAGATACAGTATATGCCTAACAGGATGAATGAAAAAAATGGGAAAATTACTGAATGTAAGTATATTTATTTTAGAACTTAAACCACAGTTTTTGGAGGTATTTCCAAAAGGAAAAAAAAAATGTATGACACATTTTGGGTTTTGAGCTCACTCAAAAATATATATATATATATATATATATATATAAATTTCCATTTCTTCTGGTTATTACTCATGTGTCACTGATTCCTTAATTGTCTAAATGCTAGTGGTTATCCATTTGATTATAGTATTTTATTAATGTGCTAAAAGGCACTCGAGCAACTTATATTTACACCTAGAATTCTAAAATCGCAAGCCATTCATCCATTTTTGCCCATCTCAAATCTGTTTCTGCACTGAGTAGATCAGAGGGATCTTTTCAGTATGCAAGTCTGTTTATGTCACCTTTTGCTTAGGACTCGTTGATTCCTTCCCATTAGCACACACTAAAGGACACAATTTAACCATATGTCAAAACTTCCACCATGATCTGACCCGTACTTCTCTCTCCAAGCTTATCTCATATTTTGCTCCCCCTTTTTATTGTGCAAGGAGTCCGGGTGGTGCTGTGGTTAACCCCAAGGCTGCTAACCAAAAGGTTGGCAGTTTCAACCCACCAGCTTCTCCGTGGGAAAAAGATGTGGCAGTCTGCTTCTGTAAAGATCACAGGCTAGGAAACTCTATGGGGTAGTTCTACTCTGTCCTTTATAGTTCCCATGAATTGGAATCAACTAGACAGCAAAGGGTTTTATATTATGCTTTCTTGCCTTCTATACCATTTTTCCCTCAAAGAGAATTCTATAACAGCTCTCAGTGTGTTGCAATTATCTGTTTATGTCTTTCTTCTGTTAGGTATCAGTACCTGAAGTAGGCACTGTCTTGTTATTTTTCTATGCCCAATAGTGCACATACTACAGTGCCCCCATAAATACTTGTTGAATGAATGAAAATAAACAATAAAAGCCCAGTTGCCTAATTAGTAAAATTTATCCCTGCTAATTTATGAGTGAGGAGAAATCTCTACCAATGGGAACTATATTTTAATTCTGTTAAAATATAAATTTTTCCAGAAGTCCTATTTAAGAATCTAGACCTTTTTCACTCAAAGCGTGATCCAGGAATCAGCAGCATCAGCAATGCCTGGGAGCTTATTAGAAATGCAGAATCTCAGGTCCAATCCTGAACTTACTGAATCAGAATCTACAATTGTACAGGATTCTTAGGTAATTTGTATGCAAATTAAAGTTTGAATGTAGAGATTTTTAATTTACACTGACTTATAAAAGAGATGTTTATATCAGAACAGATGGACAGGCTTATGTTCCTAGGTGTGAAAACTTAATATGCAAAGTAATTTTATCCTGGAATCATTTATGAATTCATTTATAAAACCAAAAAAACCTGTTGCCATCGAGTCAATTCTAACTCATAGCGACCCTATAGGCTTCCAATAAATGGACAGCAAGTAGCAACTGGCTGTCAAGTACTACACTAGGCACTAGACAGACCATGGTGTTCAAAGTGATGCTGTTACTGCCCTCATGCAGCATTCCACCTACTCAGAAGATTAGCTTAAATAAAGCATAAATGTATATATATGTATATATATATATATATACATAAATATATTCAACAATTTTAGCAAAGACTAACAGAAAATACAGGTTAATATAATTCAAATAGAAATTTCAATAAAATAATTTTAGAAATAAATAATGATTCCAAATCTCATCTTCTGTTAAAATCAACTATATCTAAGATAAACATCGTAAATAAAAGCAAGGATAACTAAATACCGGACACAAAAAGAAATCCTATCCTTTATCAGTTATATAGAGTTGCTTAGCACACTAAGATATAGAAGGTCCAGACATCTAAGTTATCAGACCTGTACTTTAAAGTAACTGTGATTAATCTTTCCCAAACAATGAAAACAACACAAGGGAAAAATTCAGCAGAGAATAGAAACCTATTTTAAAAATAAGTCAAATGCAAAAGTGTAGGACAGAAACATACAATAATTGAATTAAAACCCCGGGTCCAAAGGACACGTTCTGCTCCTGGTGCTGCTTTCTTGGTGGTATGAGGTCCCTCTGTCTCTCTGCTCACTTCTCTCATTTATATCTCAGAAGAGATTGCCTCAAGACACAACCCAATCTTGTAGATTGAGTCCTGCCTCACTAACACAACTGCTACCAATCCCACCTCATTAACATCCTAGAGGTAGGATTTACAACACACAGGAAAATCACATCAGCTGACAAAATGGTGGACAATCACACAATACTGGGAATCATGGCCTACCCAAATTGATACATATATTTTGGGGGGACACAATTCAATCCATGACAGCTGCTAACCAAAAGGTCAATAATTCGAATCTACCTGCTGCTCCTTGGAAACCCTATGAGGCAGTTCTAGTCTGTCCTGTAGGGTCACTATGAGTTGGAATCATTTTTTTTTTTTTTTAATATTTGATTGTACTTCAGGTGAAGGTTTACAGAACAAATAGTTTCTCCTGAAACAGTAGTACACATGTTGTTTTATGACATTGGTTAACAACCCCACAACATATTAACCCTCTAAATTCTCAACATTTTTTTTTTGTGAAAATACACATAGCCAAAGATACACCGTTTCAAAAATTTCTACATGCACAGTTCAGTGACATTGACTACGCTCTTCCAATTGTG
>NW_004444178.1:1117935-1143444 GCF_000243295.1 Trichechus manatus latirostris
ATCAGGTGACTGTAGGTGGATGGATTTACATCTGGGTTCTCAATTCTGTTCCATTGGTCAATGTATCTGTCGTTGTACCAGTACGAGGCTGTTTTTACTACTGTAGCTGTATAGTAGGTTCTGAGGTCAGGTAGTGTGAGTCCTCCAACCTTATTCTTCTTCTCCAGTAGTGCTTTACATATTCGGGTCTTCTTCCCTTTCCATATAATGTTAATGATTAGTTTTAAGTTGGAATCATTCTTGACGGCAATAGGTTTGCTTTTTCTTTTTGGTTTGAGAGTATATTTTGACATTTTAGTTACCCAGTATTGAGTAGCAAATAGTCATTGAAATTGATACAAGGTCATATTATCAACTGTAACATCAGTGTAATATGCTTTGCACAGAGAAACATAAAAGATGAGAGATACATCAAAACCCCTAAATTACTACCAAGGAAAGAGTAGCAGAACAGATTCTCAAGTACATAAATGTAACCTCAGAACGCTTTTTCTAGACACTTCTCTCAATACTGCCTCTTAACACCATTTACTGAAACCCCAGTTATCCTTGGAAAGAATTCTTCCCTTTAGGCACTATCCATGGATCACCTTGAGAACCTCTTATCTCTGTCACATTTTCGTTTTTCTTATCTTCTCTTTTACGGGTTGAATGGAATCAATAACACTGTGTCACTTTCTAATAAGATGGATGCAAATCAAAGAAAAGGGATAGGGTGACTTAGGTATTAAATTGTCTGGTCTGTTACTTGTAGCAGTATTTCACAATTCAGGAGCCATCAATACCAATTCACAAGTAAAGCAGTACCAAAGGTTTGTCTGTGATGGGAAGCAGAGTTTACCAGGCTCTTTCTTGATGGCATAAGCACATTTGAAGCCCAAATAAAGGAAGGAACAACCTTCCGTTCTCTCTATATAAATAAGGCCATGTGACAAAGCTTATTTCTAAAGAGAAAATGTGAATGATGAAAGAGTCAACCCTGTGAACTAGCTATTATGCCGTGACACCAAAGGATTTTTAATTTCTACAGAAAATGTTCCTGCCCATTAATAATAATTACCAATAATTTTCAGACTCTGCCAGCTGTAAAAGAGCTCTGAAGGCATATAAATTCAATAAATATGGTATGAGTAGAACTAATAAGTGGTAAGATCAAGACCTAAAACCCCAGAGAAAAATAAGGCAAATGTGAGCTGGATTTCTATTGTTTCCTTAACTGAACCTCACATGATTGTCTACCACACAATACCCCACTCACAAGCTGTTCTCAGCCCCTCTCAAGGAAGTTTGCAGGGTGTAACAATTACAAACCTTTCACAATATTGTGATATAAGTGGCTTGGAACACTTATCACCCCTTATAACTGCTGGTTGTTTGCACAAAAAATATCCCCTTTACTAGAGTGGTAGCTCCCTAAGACTGTGAGGCATGTGATAAAAGCACAGTCTGGAGACTCTTCCAGACTGGAGCCCAGGCCAGTTATTTCTTTCCTGTAGGAACAGTTCCAGGTTTTGTGGGACCTGAAGTGTGTACAATTTTGGGGCCCCCTCTAAGAAGGAAAAACACAAAGTTAAAATATAAATTTAGGTACAAAAGTGAACTTTTATATAGAATGAGAAAATAAACACAAATTGCAAGATTTTAATGAATATAAAATATATATAACCACAAGACAGAGCCCCTTCTCCCATTCAGGATCTTAGAAGGTGTCTGTGCAACTGAGGAGCTGTACTCTCTTCACAGTAAAACGTCCTTTAATTAGCTGGGTAAACAGGAGCAGGTTATTTACCTCATTGATTCTAAGTTAACTCATTTGTACCTCAGAAGGTTTTAAGAAGTAACTAATAACAATACTACATCTAAAAACTGTCCTGGGCAGTTCCCATGGGAGTTCAATAAATGGCAGCTATTAATATTAATAAAATTTCCATTCTGGTTAACTTATACTTGCCCTACTTTTTAATGCAGACATATTAAAACAAGTCAGAAAAATTAAAAGGTAAACTATTATCCAGTGGAGTTTAGACAGTACTCTCAAAAGAAAAAGAATTTGGTGTTATACTGAGTTCTAATTGTCAGAACTGGCATAGGTCTATTGAGTGAACACCTTACTTTGTCAACAAGTTTTCCTTTACAATTTTTATTAAAATCAATATCGCCTCAACCTACAACACAACAGTTTTGTACTTTATCTTTTATATGCTCATCTTTCTTCTTTTTTATTAATGATTTATTTTATTTTTGTTGAGAATTTTTTTGTTGGTTTAAGGTTTATAGATTATCTTGGAGCAATAGTTTCAGGGGTTCACCCACCCTCCATGGATCCAGAAAGTCTGGAGTCCGTGAGAATTTGAAATTCTGTTCTATGTTTTCTCCCTTTTGATTATGATTCTTCTATAGAATCTTTGATCAAAATGTTCAGTAACGGTAGCCAGACACCACCCAGTTCATCTGGCCTCATGACAAAGGAACAGATGTTCATGGAGGCAATTAGCCACATGTTTCATTTCCTCCTTCTATTCCTGATTCTCCTTCTTCCTCTGTTGCTCCAGGTGAATACAGACCAATTGTTGTACCTTGAATGGCTGCTTCAAGCTTTTAAGACCTTGGGCACTACTCAATAAACTAGGAGGTACAACAGAAGCACTAAATATGATATTAGAGCAATTAACTAGGATAGCCCATTAAAACATGACCCTAAACCTCGAAACTAAGGAACCAAATCCCATGAGGTGTTTGGTTGTCCATGAGCAGCCTCGGCAGTTACTCTTTTTTTTTTTTTGGTCATGTTGTAAATATACGTATCACACAACTTTTGCCAATCCCATTTTTTACAGGCATACAATTATTCAGAGCAATTACATTAATTAGCTGTGCAGCCCTATCCTTAATCAATATGATTTTTCCATCACTGTAGACCGAAACTCATTGCTCTATATGCACTAACCCTTTCCCCTCCCCCTCATCTCTGGTAAACACTAATAAACTTTGGTCTGTATACTTTTCCTGTTCTTGTGTTTTTATGTGAGGTCATACAATATTTGTCCTTTTGTTGTTGACTTATTTCACTCAACATAATGTCTTCAAGCTCCATCCATCTTGTAGCATGTATAAGACTTCATTTCTCTTAATGGCTGAATAGTATTCCATTGTATGTATGTACCACATTTTTTTTTATCCTTTCAGCCATTGATGGCATTTAGGTTGTTTCCACCTTTTGGCTATTGTGAATAGTACTGCAATGAACACTGGTGTACAAGGATCTGCTTGAGTCTCTGCTTTCAATTCTTTTGGATATGTATATATATAGGAGTGGAATTGTTGGGTCATATAGGGTCGCTATGAGTCAGGATAGACTCAACGGCATTGGGTTTGGTTTTTTGATTTGGTTTACGGTAGCTCTATTTTTAGTTTTTTGGCACCTCTTTCTTCTTAATAGTCACTATTAATAATATACTCTTTTCTATCAAAAACTTAGTCTTGAAATAGGAACAGTTGTAGTAAACATTAGATTAATATTAAAAAGTACAGCAAGGTGGAGAGAAGAAAATCATTTGTCTCTGCAAAGCAACTGCAGTGCTCTTGCAGTGAATTATGATTGCTAAACATACTCTTGTTAAAGAAGAAGATGTTCCTTTTGAGCCCACAGTTTAAATGCCAATAAATGTTACTATCTACTATGTAAATTTATGAAATTGAGAGTCATCTATGATTACCATGATTCTTTCAGTAGTTCCCTTTGATTTATTTTAATAAATTTGTATAAAGCAATCTTGAAAAAATCTGAAAGTAACTGTTCATCTGCTTTGTTAAAAGCACTCAGAAAAAATTGCCAAGCCACATACTAAATGAAAGTTTGTTAATTATGAAAAAAAATGTACAATTTTAAAGTTAATTCTTAAACTAATGCATACTCTTTTAGTTAGAAGATTCAGAAACCATTGAGCTCAAACACTTTGCTTTGTATACACAGAAATCAGAATGCTAAAGTGATATTTCCAAGCTATCCTTATAGCACACTGGGGAAAGAAAGACAGGTTTCTTGAGTCCAGTGCAGTGCTTTTTCTACTGTGGATGTGAAATCTATGTTTATCGCTCCACAAGAAGTGGAAGTTTTATGTTTGTTAGCTTCACAATATATCAGCATAATTGAAAAAGAAAAAACTAATAAATCAAACAAACAGTAAACACATTTAAGACACAACTAAGGGTTAAAAGATGTGCCCAGAGAGACTCATAATTTTGTGGTGACAGGTAAAAAATATAGTTCCTAAAACAGAGGAATGAATGGAGGAAGGAGGGAGCACAAGGCAGGGCATGTAATCTAGCCCTCTATTCTGGAATGTTTGAAATTATTACGATCAACTGATTTATCTGAAGTCAATTACTGAGTCGTGGCATGACTGATTATTATATATGGTAGAAGTGTAGACTTTTTCCGTTGTACTGAATTTTCTACCTAATCAAACCCAAGAATATCGATTTCAAAAAAATGGTCTGGAATAGTATTTTTAGATGAGTGTGCTGTTGGCTATGTTTATGATTTGACTCTTGGAATTTTGCCTATAGAGTCAGGCAGCTCAAGCTGTTCAGCACTTCATATTTCTATTTTCCTAACCCATGTACATTGCACCATTATGCATACAGAGGGTCTCCGCTCTAGAAATTCCCCACAGGGAATGTGGAAAAAGCAAAGTAAAATATAAATTTATTCATTTATAATCCAAATAATTAATTCTTCAGTTAATATACACAGGAAACTTACCTTACCAGAGGAGAGGGAATACCTCTACCACCTGCCACTCCACATGAAATATTTTTTAGTGTGATAGAGATATAGCAATTAAAAAGATATTGTTGAAAAATCAATACTTTAATTTATTAACTTAAATTTTTTTTTTCTATTTAGGTACTGTATCATGTGCTAGAGATAAAGAAGAATAGGATGCTTGGCCTGACCTTGAGTAATTCACCAACCAAAGTAAAAGGTCTTAGAAACAGACATACTGCAAAGTAAGGACAGCTGTAATTTAAGAACATATAAAGTGTAAAGCAGTTCCAAATAAAGGAGTGTTTGTGGAACTACAGAAAGCTCAGTCTACCTTATTTTTTGGTAGTTATTTCCCTGATTCTAGATAAATTATTGGTTTTTTATTTTAAATCTTATATTTGGGACTTTAATGAATATAAATTGTTTATTTAAAAAACACAAACTAATGAATAAAAAGTCGTATGAAAAACTCCAAGTCTTACAAAGATTTCAGTCAAAAACAACATTCTGATATACAAGAAATATAATTCTATGTGGGTCATAACCAGAATCTAATGATCTTGCATCAGGGACACAGTACTTCTAAATGTACTCCTTATTAATATAGTTCACAGAGAGGAAATAGACCTGATCTCATTCTACACACGTAATCCTCCATCTAAGGGTACACCTATCCCTAAACAGTTCGTCTTGGACTTCCAGAGATTTGTTCCCTTACTGGAACCACTTATGAGCCATTTCCCTCCCCAATAACAACTATCCCAAATTTGAGAACTAGGAACAGTATTGTATTTATGTGTGTGTGTGCATACGCATGCATGCACATACACATGTAGACATGTGTGTATGTTACAAAGATGAGCAATATAATTTGAAATTTGTGACATTCTGAGGAGTAGACAGTGGAGAGCTATTACCATACAGGAATCTTCAACGAGTAGGGAGAGGCCAAAAGCCTAAGGGCCTGTGGCTGTGGAATGGAACAACAACAATGAAAAAAACCACCAAACCCATTGCCATGGAATCAATTCCGCCTCATAGTGACCCTATAGGACAGAGTAGAGCTGCCCCATAGGGTTTCCAGGCAGCAGCTGGTGGATTCAAACTGCCAACCCTTTGGTTAGCAGCCGAGCTCTTAACTACTGTGCCAACAGGGAAGGAAGACAGATAATCTAGGCATTCAGCATGAAACAATTTGAGTGGGGCCTCAGTCCTGAATTTTTTTTTTTTTTTAAATATTTTATTGTACTTCAGGTGAAGGCTTACAGAACAGATAGTTTCTCATGTAACAGTACACATGCTGTTTTATGACATTGGTTAACAACCCCACAACATTTTAACCCTCTAAATACTCAACTTTTTTTTTTTTTTTTGGTGAAAATACACATAGCCAAAGATACGCCATTTCAAAATTTTTTTTTACATACACATTTAAGTGACATTGACTATGCTCTTCTAATTATGCTGTTATTCTCACTTAAGATGAAGGCTTACAGGACAAAATAGTCTCCCATTTGACAGTTACTACAAATGTTGCCCTATGACAATGGTTAACAATCTCACAACACATCAACAATATCCTTACTCTATTTTGTGTTCCCTATCATCAGCTTCCTACTCCCCTTCTGCCTTCTGGGCCTTGTCACTGGACTCCTGTACCTCGTTACTCTCATGGTTTTACTGGGCTGTCCACTCACAGGCTGATCAGTGAACCTCGAAGGTAACTTTACCACTGAGCTAAAAGGGTGTCTGGGGGCCATGCTCTCGGGGTTTCTCCAGTCTCCTTTAGGCCAGTAAATCTGGTCTTTTGTTTTTTGTTTTTTTTTTGTGAGTTAGAATTATGCTCTACATCCTTCTCCAGCTCTGTCCTGAATTTTTATATACATAAAGGAGTAGGATGTTTGTATTCAAGAATCTTTTATTCAGGGCTGTGCCAGGCAGCTAAATAAACTGATAAACAAATTCAACCCAACGTTAATGGTAGATCATAGGTTGATACGTTACTCTGTCTGATGCTGTATTAACAAGTATGTAGCATAGCCCTGCTGGAAACAAACTGACTTTCACCAAAGACATGACAACTTAGGTGCACACTTCCAGAATTCTTATAGTTTAACAAAACGATACGTGAGGGGAGAGGGTGAAGGCTGATATAAAAGCTTATTTTACTGTATCACAGGACTGGGATATTTCAAAGTCCTTGGTATAAATCTATTAACAGAGATTCAATTCCATCTTTTTGAAGATGCTTTCATAATACCTTAAAGCTAAGAAAACTGGATATTAATACATACTCAAACTACCTCTTTGTCTTTGCTGCTGTGATGTGAAACCTAATGCCTTTCACTAATTGCTCATGTTTTCTTGACAGACTGGCAGCCAGCACTACAACTGGTCTGTAAAGTAATGCTATTTTTCATAAAGCTTAACACATTTGCTGATGTTTCAAATTTGAAGAGAAGTTTTCATGTGTACAGTTATGGAGAGTAACAGCAGATAATGAAGAGCTCTCCTGTCAGTCTGTGGAATACCTGAAGGCTACAACTAACATTAATAGATCTTCAGGGTAAACAGTAGCAATGGAAAGTAGCAAATGCTTTCAGTTGCTTTTCTGATGCTCCCAGCACTAGTGAAATCAATCTTCAAAGTCAGATGGACACCTAATGGCTGGCTCCTTTGATAGCCTCTGGTTGTGTTTCTGAGCTCTACATGGTTTTATATATGAGACATTACAAACTCCTGGGATAAAACAGTTTGCTTTTCAGTTCTGGACATAATTCAGAGCTATAAATTGTTTATTAGTAACAATCAAATACCTCATTATTTAAATTGTAGGAACAACAGCTAAATGATTTTATAGGCATGAATATTCTGAACTCTACAAGACACTCTTCTTGCTAAGAAACATCCTATGGAGCTGGCCATGTGTTCATTTATTATTCATTGTAATTTGCAGTTTGCTGAATTGCTGTGAAACCCATTTACAGCTTTACACACAGTTTTAAAAGATGGTCACATAAAATCGTTTTTTTTTGTTGTTGTGTTGCTGTTTTTGTTTTCTAAATTGTGATACTTAACATTTGTAGGTAAATGACTAGAAAGATATAATGCATGTGACGTTTTAAAAATAAATGTACAGATGGTTCAATTAAAAATATATTTTGAGTTGTCAGGAAATCTTACTAGGGCCATGAAATCTATCATACACATTTCATCTGTAATACATGTAATCCAAATAATAGTGATTAAAAATTTCCATGGAAATTCCTTTTTTTTTTTTTTTTTCATTCTGTGGCTATTTAGTAGATTCCTAAAGGAACTAGGGGATGTTACAATCAATCGTATATTGAGATTCTGATGACTAAGTGATGTCAAGAAAAGAACATTATTTTCCTTTCCTTTGCTCTTAGCTTCATTCTTTTTTTCTCTCACTTTTTAAAATAAAACAATGCCAGATATGATGAAGAATGACATGCAGCACAATTTTGGGCTTTTTAATTCTTAATTTTTAAAAACTTATTCTTGATTAAGCATATGAAATATTCCAGAACTTCTGACATACTTGCTATCACAACTTTGAAGATACTGTCATTTCCTGGCTGTAGGTATTTTTAATTAGAAAATCACTACTCTTCCTCCTTTATTTCAGGTATTCCCCCGGGGAAAACATTAAATCCTTATAAGGATTTTTTTTTTCCAAAAACAGGTAGTAATTTCTGATTTTTACTTTTTGCTTTAAATATTGTTTCTGTTCTTATTCCTTGCCATCAGAAAATAGTTTGTACAACTGATGCTGCTTAAAATTTACTGCATTTTTTTAAATCTGGCCAAGTTGATATCTAGCCATTAAATCATACCTTTCCCTCTGTTATTAAAATTCTCTCATCTAGTTATGTTCTATTTTAGACTAATGCTAAGGTATTTATACTACAATTACAATTCACTATTTTTTTCATTTTTAACATATTTTGTATATATCTGTAGGTACTATATTGTGATATTTAAATGCTGTCTTTATTATCCATATAAAACAATCCTCTTTGTCTCATTTTTTAACTTTTGCTTTGAATTTTAATTTGATTTAATAGTGTCACACATCCTTTTTGGCAACAGTTAAATTGTTTTATAAACAAAGAGTTATTATATGCATTGCAGTGTATTGTGGAGCCATGCTGGGGACTGAGGCAAAGGGAAATATGTGTAACCTGGCTTGAATGGAAGCAAATTGATCAATCATTTTTTTCAAAATCTACTTCTTTGCTTATCTTGTTTTGAATTTTAAAAATTGCCGTGCTTAACAATTTCTCTTGACCAAACGACAATGGAAAATAACTTTAATTAGCTAAAATGAAGTAAAATTATAATAAATTCTGTTTTGATATAAAGCATTTAAACATAAAACAATGCTATGAGTTTTAATATACCTATTTTTCAACTCTTTAACTTTTTCCCCCAATTACTATAATGTTCTGGAAAAAAATTGGCCATTGAAAAAATACAAAAAGAAATGTATATGGGGTGTACATTTTTCCTTTTGTTGCACCTCTAATATGGTTCAGCATGGTGATGGCTTTATTTAAAATTTTGATATTTTGTTCATGATGAATTTTTTGATTAATTTTTACTATTTAAAATAGCATTTGTGATATTTTAAAATATTAAAGTATCATTTATCTTGAGTTTGGTGGTACCCCACTTAAGTTCTGCACCTGAGATGAGTGCCTCACTTGACTCACCCTAGATCTGGGCCTTATGTATTATAACAGAATCAACAGTTTTGAAAAACAACAAAATAAAAGATGCACTAACCCTGGTGGCATAGTGGTTAAGAGCTTGGCTGCTAACCAAAAGGTCAGCAGTTCAAATTCATCAGGCGCTCCTTGGAAACCCTATGGGGCATTCTACTCTGTCCTGTAGGGTTGCCATGAGTTAGAATTGACTCGTGGAAATGGGTGGTTTTTTGTTTTTTTTTTTAAGATACAGATAATACTAAAGAAATAAAATATATTTTGTCAATAAGTAAAAAGAGGGGGTTTAGATATTTAATACAAAATTAATATGCTTTGGTTGTGATAAGTGTGAATAACTATCTTATGTTGGAGATGGTTTGTGATGTCAGTGATCTATGGGTATGTCATAAAAGATGACGCTAAGCTAAGAGTCTGAGCTGAAGAACTCTTTATTTGACAAATTATCTGCCCAGCAATTATGATAAAATCGGAACTATTATGTCAGGTCAAAGCACCTGCTGGTTCAATGACTGTCTTCGACATCACAGTGTGAAATAAAAAGCTTTTCTGTTAACTGTCATTTTCCCTAATTTGATTGAAAGAAAGAAGTAACTTTTTCTTGGAGCAGGATTATGACTTTGAGCAACTGACAATGAAGAGAGGTGAAGTGACCTCTATGACTTTGAGCTTGCCATACTCTATAGAGAAAAGATTTTGAGAAGATGTTTGAAAGAAAGAGCTCATACTCTTCATTTTTTGTCAGTGGAAAATAAAATTGTGTTTTTTCTTTTTTTCTGTATCAAACCAAGTAAATGATGTTATCCTCTTAAGTGCCATGGGTTAATGTCACAGGCCATTTTAGTCCTGCTTCTTCGGTTGCATTACATTAGAAAATGGAAATGTCATTCTGAGGTGCAATTCTCCTTCAGGCAAAAAAGGTTAACCCATGGCTTTGAAAAATATGAGAGGTCAGACCTTTAGAAATCAATAGTAAATGGAGTGAAGATAGCTTTTTATGTATGAAATCTACTCCAATTAAGAAAACTCTCAACCATTTGGAATGAATAAAGAAAAGGTTAGCTTTGGACAAAGACCATCCAGCTCACCTGTCAAGCTGGGACTCCAGAGATTTTATCTGTCTGCATTAAATTCAAAGCTTTGGTTGCTATTCAAAATGCTGTCAAATTATAAACTTCATTTTATTTCAAGGAGGATATTATGAGACTTTTTTTTCTAGCTTTAAGCAAATAAAGAATTCGTATTAAATACCAAATATGAATCTAAACATTCAATATGACCATGTAATCCTAGAATGGAGAAAACAACACTTAAAATTCTTTTATAATTCTTGGAAGTCTAAATATTTCATTATCTATCCATGGAAATTATTCACGGAATATACTGTCTATTATAAAGTCTACTATCTATCTTTCTTCCCCAATTTTCAGAATCCAAAAAGTAACCAGACTTGGTGGATATGCTGAATCTGAGCATGTACTTGTCTTGGTTCAGACAGCGTAAGGTAGCCATGTATTTTGAAATTGTCTGCTTCTTTCCAGAATAAAATTGTACAGCAGATTGATATTACGGGAAAAGGATAAATAGATTGTAATGAAGGCATGAAGTAGGTACTCATTTTGGCAAACACATATCAGTTATCTCTCTTTGTCTCAAGCTATGTTTCTTGAAACCTCAGTCTGACTGGTGGAAACAATTTGTCTCACTGGCTCTCTAGTATTTTATTTCTTGTATTAAAATTTATGCTGAAGCCGATGTGTGTACTTCCTCTTCAGCTGTTATTTTAAGAAGTTGCCCCAGTATTTCGGGAGGTATAAGTTTGAGACAAACATGTTTTGTTAAGAACTCTTGCTCCATAGCAGGCATGCTGACCCATTCTGACAGTCCTCTTGGGGGGGAATTAGCACCTGAAGGCTTGTTGTTGTTATTAGCTGCCATTGAATCGATTCTGACTCCTGGAGATCCCATGTGACAGAGTAGAACTATGCTATAAGGTTTTCTTGACTGTAATCTTCATGGGAGCAGATCACCAGATCTTTCTCCCATGGGACCACTGAGTGGGTTTAAACTGTCAACCTGTTGGTTAGCAGCCGAGTGCTTAACTGTTGTGTCACCAGGGCTCCTTATACCTAAGCCTAGTGTATCTTTATGCCATTTCCAAAATAATTCATGCCCCCTCCCCTTGAGAAAAACTAATCAACAATTTCCTAACAAGAATCTTTTTTTAAAAAAAAACAAGAACAAGACAACCTTTATTTTTATATAATATTTTAAAGGAATTCGAAGAACAGTCTGCCATCTGAAATTTGAACATGGTTCAAGGCTCTTCCAAAAAAAATACATTTTTTCTTTTTCGTTAATAAACAAAATTAATTTTTATATATTTGTGTATACCAAAACAAACTAACAAATCTGTTCTCCTTGAATTGATTCCAACTCATAGCAACCCTATACGACAGAGTAAAACTGCCCCACAAGGTTTCCAAGGCTGTAATCTTTATGGAAGCAGACTGCCACATCTTTCTCCTGCACAAGAATCCTTTAATATCAATTAAAATTTAAATATATTTGTGCTAATACCCTTAACCTCCCTGCTTATCTTAAATATTTCTTTTAAAAATATAAGCTGAGTAGAATGTGATTGTGTTCAAGTGTGGGATACTTGGATTATGCTTCCTTTATCAATCTTTAGTTTTCTTTGCTATTCTTAATGGTATTTTCTAAATAACAAAGTTTTAACCAAAGTAAGTAAGTGTAAATGGTAAATTTAAATGGAATATTGAGTTCTTAAACTCATAAGATTTTTAAGCAATTCTCACTTTTTTAAAAAAGAGAGGACAGAAATTTCCATCATATTTTTTAAAGTAATATGAGAAAGAACATAATTTACATATAAATAAAAATATCCATAATGTGTTAGGTTTTTGTATCCTTTAATAAAGTTTGGGGTTAACATAATTTCAAGTGAGTAAAATAATTCACATTCATGAATTCATTTAAATTTATTTAACACATTTCTTCAACCTGGTAGGTTCATCATTAGGGCAGGCACTAAGGATAAAATGATGAACAAAAAGAGTGATCCTCTTTGCCCTCAAGGAATTCACAGTCTAATAGAGATATAGACATTAATTAAATATTCATAGTAAAATGCATGAAAAATTGCAACTGTAATAAATATTATCAAAGAGAGGTAAAGGGTACTATACGAGAGTACAACAGAGGTACTTAATCTGACCCAGGGGATCAGTGAAGGCTTCCTAAGGAAATGAGAGGGTAAGCTGATGAGAAGACCTAGTAGAATTTAACTCAGTAAAAAGAGGACTACCCCTCCATGAGGTTATACTTGCCTTGGAGACTCTTCCAAAACTGTTAATTCTGCAAGAAACTTTGCAAGAATGATACAAAAGTTTATAAAGTCCTATATATAGCATTCTACATGGAGGCCAGCAATAGTCTGCCAACCCAAAGGTCAGCAGTTCGAACCCATCAGCCAGAGAAAGATGTGGCAGTCTGCTTCCGTAAAGATTACAGCCTTGGAAACCCTGTGGGGCAGTTCCATATGCCCTGTCTGGTCACTATGAGTCAGAATATGACTCAATGGCAATGGGTTTAAATATGTTTAATATTTCATAGTAATTGCACGGAACGATTCAGATCATTTTGGTGGATTTTAAACTCTGGATATGAATGAAAGTTTTGGCGTTTAAAAAAATTAAAATAGAAAACATTCACATTTCTCCTAAAGCTGAGAGGCATACCATAAATCATAGGAAATACTATTTTTAGGAAATAATATATAACACTCAGATATGTAAAAATAATTCAAAAATAAATAATTGAACACTTAAAAATCACACATAGCTTTACAGAAAGTTTTCACCAATTAGTGAGCAGAGAAACACAAGCATTTGTATGTCAACAAAACCCAACCACAGAAAAGACTGTGCAAAGTGATTAAGTCACAAGTGTCCAGTGGAGTGGGTACCATGTCAGGCTATGAGAGGTTGGTTGGGTAGGGTGAGAGGGATCCAATGGTTCTAGCTCTATAAAAGCAGGTGGAGGTGGGAATGGCAAGAGTACAATCTGTGGGAGTAAAGTAGAAGGCTGGAGCAGAAATGTTGCTTACAAATATTAAAGTCTGATAACAATGCAGTACTTGGATTGGGCATAATTACAGATCTAGCAAAATGGCTTCATATTTTTCCTACTGAAGCACGTGCTGACAATGGTTCTAATACATCTAAATAAGAAGCTAAGAATGTATGTAAACAAAATAGATAAGGTTCTCATTCTCCGTGATTAAATGGATGGCGTATTATTTCAAGGGCAATTCTCCATCATCCCCTGTGGGAAAATAAGGCAGCTTTATTTTATGCCAGTGGGTTTAAAATTCTGCTATTTATTTCGTTTTAACAAGCTGAATATTAAAACAACTAAAATATTGGTCAGATCCTTAATGTATACACCAAATGACAGTAAAGTTGCTCTGATCTGAGGAGGAGGGTAGAGCCCAGGAGTTCAGCTAGTCACCCCACTTCCATTCTCACCACCACTCACCCCTTCTTAGGCACCTCAAGTATTCTTCATGAAACAGTTGGTGGGGGGGAATCACTACTTTAAGTCAGTATAAAAAATTTTTTTCCTTAAAATAACAACAGTTTAGGGAAACAAACAAACAACCTGTGAACTCTGGAATTAATTTTTATTATGAACTTCCAGATATAAATATTTCACTCCAGATGCCTAAAATGTTACTGAAAACCATAATTCAAGACCACTAGCCTTCAGAAGATTCTGTGATCAAGTCAACAGCTCCCCAGATAGCCCGTAAGACTTTAAGTCACTGCCCCAGATACTAAAGGGAATCTAAAGCTATAACGTTTTTTCTCGGAGAATATGCTGTTGAAATATTAAACATATTCCTCATGACGTGACCTCTATGCTGAAGCTTAAACCAGTGAACTTTTCAATAACATAAATCTATCTTCAAAATTTGTAGAAAACAATTTAAATGGAACCTAGAATAGAAGAAATATAATTGTATTTTGATTATGTGTGTATATATTTTGCCACTTAGGAAACATTTTTAACCAAGGACAAATACGTTGTGAAATGTCTTCACCTTCAAGATATGTGAGCATTATAACCTAGTTCATTTATTTATCTAGGACACTACCAAAAACATGTATCATTTGATAGTTCATAGAGTACATTTTAGAGCCCTGGTGTCATAGTGATTAAGAGCTCGGCTGCTAACCAAAAGGTCAGCAGTTCGAATCCACCAGCTGCTCCTTAAAAGCCCTATGGGGCAGTTCTACTCTGTCCTATAGGGTTGCTATGAGTTGGAACCGACTCGATGGCACCTAACAACAACAACAAGCGTAAATTTATGTACTAACTTGGTAGATCCTCAAAATCTTATGAAAGTAGTAATAACATATACTGTACACATATTATTGGAGCCCTCGTGGCGCAGTGGTTAAGCATTTGGCTGCTAACCAAAAGGTCAGCAGTTCAAATCCACCAGCTGCTCCTTGGAAACCCTCTTGGGCAGTTCTACTCTGTCCTGTAGGGTTGCAATGAGTCAGAATCAACTGACGGCAATGGTTTTTTTTTTTTTTTTTGGTTTATACACTGCTCCAGCCACCAGGAGCTGTGGAATCACCAGTCCCCACTGTAGATGGACAGGATTTAGATATTGTACCTCAGTTTTTGTCTGTAATATGCCAGCCATTGAAATTCCAGCTTTATTCTATTTTTAATGTAGAGTTTTCCAGTTAAACTGAATTCTGAGATGATTTAGGCATTGGGTAGAACATCAATGTAAGGACTTAAATGGCAGGCATTGCTTTGCAGAGAGAGTGGCTAACTGATCCCACCAATTCAATATGAGTGGTGAAGCTTTCATCATAATTTCTCATCGTAATGGAAAAATTACTCAAGACACTTTTCACAAAGTTTGTTGAACACAGTTCACCACAGTCAGAAAAACACGACTGTGTTTCTGATCAACCTCTTGGGTGAACACTGTAATGCTAAATAATAAGCAGCCACAATAATTGAGTTAAAATATGCAATATGCTTCCTATTCCAATATTTTAACTGAAACAGTACTAACATTCTATACTCCACTGCTTCGAAATATAAATGTATTTATATACCTATCAAAAGAGTAGAACTCCAAATCTAGTTCTGGAAGTCTATTTCATAAACATTTTAGCACAATTGTTACATATTGCAACAATGGGACAAGTTCTAGAATATGAACCTAATGTAAAGAACGGAATATTACCTTGCTATTTGCTAGACTCTTTACTTATACCATCTCACTTAATCTTAGCAATAATCCCATAGTCGGATAGTATTATTCATACTTTGCAGATGAGGAAACCAAGACCCCATGAGGTCAATTTTCCATGATCACATAGGTAACAACTGAATGAAATGAGATATTAAACCATTTCTGACTTTAAAGTTCACAGTCTCTCAATACAGAATTATGTCTCTTGTTCATCTCTTGCTGGTCATAATACACCTCAATTAAAGGACAGTATTGACAAAATGGAAAGTATACCAAGAACAGCCAGGATAGCAAGGAGTCTAAAATATACATATATGTGAGGATGTTTAACCTAGAAAAAGTTATTGATTCATTCATCCAGTTAACATTTAATAAGTGTCACGTATTAGAAAGAGAAAAAATAACAAACCTAATTTCCATGCAGTGCTACAGAAACACAAAACTGAGCACGTAATCAGTCTGGATTAAGGAGGAGCACAATGGCCTGACCAAGGCGGCATTAACTGAACTCGGAGCGTAGGACTCAGGGCAGTTAACTTGTCAAGTGGGATGCAAAAGGATTTGGGGAGAAAAGTTAATTGATAGATAACGTGGAAGAATAAATGTTGATGTGATCGATCCAAATAGGGCATTGTGGCAAATGATACTGGAAAGTAGATAGAAACGTATTCTGAAGGGCAAACTGTTTGGACTTAATTTTGAATATGATAGTGAATTAATGACATACTTTAATTAGGAAGGATAACATGAGAAAATCTGTGTTTTAGAGTGATCCTCTGGCAGCAGTATGGAGAATAGATTGAAGACAGGCAAGATTTAGGACAAGGGAACTAGGAGGCTATTGCAATGGTTCACGGCAAATGATAATGAAGGACTGAAGTAAGTTTCAGTGCAGCTGTGGTACTTATTGAACGGATATGGGATGTGAGGTAAAGCAAGGAGTTAAGGAAGACTCCAGGTTTCTAGACTGAATCGTTTGATGAATGCTGAGGCTGGTTAGTTATCTAGGGAATACAGATGTAGAACCTGGTTTGGTGGGAAGATGATGAGTTCAGCCTCAATTCAGACGTGTTGCATTTGAATGACTGGGATAAGGATCTAAGGGTGTTCAGCAGGCAGTTGGCAATAATGAACTGACAAACCAGATGGTACTTAAGTGCGTAAATGAACGTGAATTTGCCGAGGGATACTATATGGCTTTAAAAGTTTACCGTATGAAAAAGATCAGATTTCTTATGTGACTCCATTGAATATATTAAGGACCAACAGGCAGAAAACACAAGGAAGTACATTTTAATTTGGTGTAAGGAAGAATATTTAAACATATTCTGAAACTTGAAGGGGCTGCCTTACAAGAGAAATCCCTGGGTAGCATGCAAAGAGAAGGAAGCAAAGACTATTACGGATGTCAGACGGCAAGTTCCTGCATCTTATAAAGCAGTGTTTGCAAACTCATATAGCTATATGCATGAGGCAAGTAGCACAAATGACTAAAGAGAGTCAGTGGTACTATAATAAGGACAGCATATGTCCTATCTACAATGGAATGTGACTATTCAGTTCTAACGATACGGCCAAAGAGAATATGGATCCACCATTATAGTTTTGGTCAGAAGTTAAAAAACAGCTGAAAATAAAAATTTTGTGTGAAATAGCCAACTTTTAAATACTGGCAAAATTCAATATCATTTAATTTGGTAAGGCCAAAGTGATTGCCATCTCTGTGGATTTAACAGTTGATTCCGATGACCTGTCCAACTGTGAGATTTATGGTATGGATTGAATTGTGTCCCCGAAAAAAGATATGTTGAAGTCAGCTGTTTATTGGATTCCAAAATATAATAATAATTGTTATTGATGCTTTACAGTATATATATTGCTGTCAAATGTCTTCTCACTTAGTCCTCACAAAAACTCTTCAAGATGAGATGCATGGGTATTGTTATTAACCCCCTTATCTGTTAAGGATCTATGTGTAGGTAATGTAGGAGCATGTACAGCAGGAAGATGGGATTGAAGGTCACCTAGTTTCTGCACTTAAGTGCCTTCCTAGGAACTGAAATAATTAAGTTCTCCCACTAAAAATAACACCAGTTAAATGCATGTAAAGAGACACTGCACACTGCCATCTTTCTGTAACTACTAATTGTAAACTAAAATTTAGATTGGTAGATTTTAATTAATAAATTAAATTTACTAAACTACTAATTGTGAACTAAAATTTAGATGAGTAGATTGAGTAGATTTCAATTAGTAAACTACAATTTACTAATTTTAGTAAACTATTAACTGCCTGATACATGGTGTTTCAGCTGTATATTCATTTTACAAATTCACCTAGTTGATCTGGAAGCTGTGGACTGTCCTTACTGTAGAATCATAATCATTATATCAGGTTTTGATGGACTCTACCACTTACCACTGTAGGCCTGTTGGCATGTCTGCCAGGCTCTGTGGGACAGCACTAACTCCATGTAATTTTATTCTTTCAAAAAAAATAGGTGAATGCATGTATCTAAATAAAATATAATAATTATTTCTCTGTAAGACATTTTCACATAAAAAAATCACAAATCGGAAAAAAAAAATCTGCTTCAGATAACACTGGCCTGATTTCAGGAGCATAAAATATGATTGTGGTAGATAGGTGCTTCTTTGCTGTACCAAAAAACCAAACCCGTTGCCATCGAGTTGATTCCGACTCATAGCAACCGTACAGAACAGAGTACAGCTGCCCACAGGGTTTTCAATGAGCGGCTGGTGGATTCGAATTGTTGACCTTTTGGTTAGCAGCCAAGCTCTTAACCAGTGTGCCACCAGGGTTCCAATAATATTGTCCGTGGCCTCCCCGTCGGGGAATTGGTGTTCCGCGTGACAGGTGGGGATACTCACTACTATACTAACGAGGATGGTGGTTAGGGAACTTAAATAGTAGATCTAAGAAGTGATTTCTTTTCCTTCTTTCAAATTGCATGAGTAGGCAAATCAACAAAAATCAACAATACCGTATTTCATTTCAGTGTTCATATAATTTATTCACTGCTGCAAGGAGACAAGACCCTCTAGGGAATGTCTCAAATCTATGTAATGTTACCTGTTACTATATTTTCCATTTAGCTACAGCCGACAGATGTGACAACATTGCAAGTAGCCAGGCAACTCCCCCAACTGGGTCTAACAAAGCAATTCCCACAACTACACAGAAGAAAAGATTGCAAATTATTCCACACCCAGGTTAAATTATTTCAAGTTAATTTGCATTTGATGTTCTCTCTCCAAAGACACCTTTATTCCTCCATGTGTTATAGAGCTGTTCTGGGCTGATTCTTTATTTAGGTTGAAAATAACACTTCAAATTGGAAATCATCCAACATTGAAAGGAAGTATGGTACACAGATTAGGAAACTTGCTGATTTCAGAAACAGTAATGTGCAAAGAGAGCAAATGTTAATTATGGAAACCAAGAGTTCTGATCATTTTAAATAGTTACCTAAAACTGAAGAGTCAAGATCAGGTTTTGGATCAGCTGTTGCAGTCCTGGTTTATTTTGTATAAAAGAGATTTTAAATATAAAGCATATCTCTATCTGGGTATCTTGAAATGTTACTCATTTTTTTGTTTTTGCATTCATAATGACAATATACCTTACAATTGCCAAGAGGCAGATAACTAATTAAGAGCTAGAAAAGCCCAATGCAACAGATTTGCAGCAAGAAAATAAACGAACCTCTGTCATCCTAATAAGATAGTATGACTGCTGTGCTTAGATTAGCTAGACACTGACCTTGAGGCAGGGAATCTCAACTTCTACCTAAGTACTCTAGCCTCATTCTTTAAAAGGCATTGGCTTATTATTATTTTTTTAATCATGCCTCATAGCCATAGAGAAGAGAAAATGAAGTATTATTATTGAAAGGAAAATTAATAATCAATGCTAATAAATAGCTGGACATCCTGGAAGATACTAAGCTTGAATTAGTATTTTTTACTAGAAAGACATTTTCTAGTGGGTTTTCCCAGTTTTATCAAGGAGAAGGCATAAAAAGCATCATATAAATAGAGCAATACCGGGACAACAGGGGTTTAATTTTACTGTAAAGTATGTTCGTGTACTTCATTTTCTCTTCTCTCTGGCTATGAGGCTGTAAGGCAACAACAGCAACAGTGGTTGCTGGGGCAGGAGGGAGGGGGAAAGGAAGAAGTCATTGTTTAGGTAGCACTGAGTTTGAGTTTTATTTATAGGGATGGGAAATTTGACAGCTGATATTGGTGGCAGTTGCACAACATGATCAATGTAATTGGTCTCACTGAATTGTACACATGAAAAATGTTGAAATGGCAAATGTGTTCTCTATGTTTCTACAATAAAAAAATTAATTACAGTTAAAGTGTGTCTTAAACAAAGGTTGCATTTAATGCCTTTTTTATTTCCCTTCAAACTCACACTTTAATACAGAAGACACTAGTTTTACTATTTGATAACAGTACTTCTCTAGGGTGATATGTTCACCTTTCTACCTAAGTAACTGAAGTGTGACAGTTATCACATAACAGACTTCTTGGATCTCATGTAAGTAGAGTGTGTTACACAAGTGATTACAATTTGCATTGATGGAAATGTCAGGGCAAGGCACTGAAGGTGCACACATAGATGGTTGCTCTGTCCTAGCACATCTTATCTTGCCCTAGACAAAATCTAAAACAAAACCTTCTAATTTATTTAGAAGCATAGTCAGAACAGTTACGTCATTGAGAACAATATTCTTAAAATTATATGGAGATAGTTTTGACTGACAATTTTATAAATAGTTATGTTTATTTTAATTGTTTGTAATGTTTGAAGATTTACTATTCTAAAAAAGTAATTATTTTCTAAGTAACCACAAAGCATACAACGTGCTAAACATATGAGCCGATAGTTTACAGGAGGGGTCTCCTGACTATAGATGAGGTTAAATAGATGCCACTGGTTAGATCAAGCCTGGCAGATGTCCAGCTCATGGGAAAACAAGAGAGAAACTGATTAAGTAATGCACTCTTTTTTTCTACAATAATAGTGCAAACCAGAGTTAAGAACATTCATTTCAAATAAAAACCTGATGGATGATATTGGACACTTCTTATAACTTTTGGAAAGTAGTCGAGTTTGTGGTTTTTTTTTAAAATTCTGTTCTTTTCCTACTAAAAATGTCCACTTGCTAAGAAAAAAGATATTTAAGATTAACAAAGATCATTAGCTCAAAAGAGCAATTAATACATATACTGACTTTAATGAGAAAAAATTATCAGCTTCATTTTTATTAAAATGGCAGGAATTTCATGTGTAAAGTGAAATTTACATAAGATATTTGCTCAAAAATATCTTATGGCCCAAATTGTAGTTTTAGTGTGTTTGTGGTATGTTGTACTGGTTTACAAATAGTCCTTTCTGAAAGTAGCTGAAGATCTAAATCATCCCCACAGTCATTTCAGAAAACTGTAATAATTTATTTTGATCTTAATGGCATCTCATGTTTGGACTCTTGCATTCTGAATTTCATGCCTGTTTGCTCTCAATGCCTTATCTACTTAATAAAGTACTCCTGTATTCATGATTGCTCTCAGCATGGCAAAAAATAACAGACTTCATCTACAAGCAATTCCAGACTCATCTTGGAAAAAATTGGCAATTTTAAAGAACTGTTTGTATTTAAATTTACATGTGTAGGTTCTTTGCAAAGTCTTCTTTAAAGCAATAAAGTTTTTAATTTTAATATGTATTATATTTTATAAGAACTTGAAAAATATCCTTCCTCTTCACATATTAATTGTTTCTAAAATTGTTGTAATTCTATAATATCATATGGACTTTTGTTTAAAATAATATTTTATTGTGTTTCCAGTGAAGGTTTAGAAAGCAGCTGAGGTTCACATTCAACAATTTCTACACAACTTGTTCAGTGACATTGGTTACATTCTTCATAATGCATGAACATTCTCATTATTTGCATTCTGGTTGTTCCATTTCCATTAATATAGTTTCCCTGCTCTCTTATAGTCTCATCTTTGTTTTAAACTAATTGTTGACTGTTGGGTCTCATGTGAGGTGATTTTTAAAAGGAGCACAGTACTTATGGGTGATATTTACTATTTTTGAGCCAATCTGTTATTTAGCTACAAGGTGACCGGAGGGTTAGTTTTAGTTTAAAGTCTGAAGAGTATCTCAGGGCAATCATCTTGGGGAATCCTCCAGTTAACCAATCCAGTCTTTTGTGGGTATGTGCGTTTTAGGAATCTGAGGTCCTGTTTCACATTTTTCTCCCATTCTATCAAGGCCCAACTATTGTGGACCCTGATTAGAATGGTCAGTAGTGGTAGCCAGGCACCATCTAGTTCTTAATGACATATACATGGAATTTTAAGAATACATTTGTAGAATTTAAAATAATGACATTTGCTTTAAAATTTCAAGATATAATAAAATTCATTAGGGCTAAAGTTGCATGCTTCAAGATGTGCATACCATTCATAATGTTCAAAAACAAAATGGTATGGGATGTTACACACCACTGTAGATCAGGCCATGCAACATACTGTAAATATATTATGAGGGCTTTCATATATAATTCAGTTGAAGCAACATACATATTTTCAATATGCAGATCTTTTCAAAGACTATAAATCATTTGAAGATTCACATACATGGGTTATTATGTAAGATTTATTTTTCTTCTTAGTCCTGCAATTCATTTGTTTCATCCTTTGAATTTTCTGAAACAGTTTTTATAAGCTCCATGTATCACTATAATTCACTAGAAGGATATTAAAAATAGAAAATAAGAAAAAATAGTTCAAATTCCTTTTTGATCTTTTTTCTTCAGTTACTTTCTACTTGGAATCTGACAGTCAAGTTGTTATATAGAAACTGATTTTTTCTTGTCTAGTTCACTACTTCTCAGACTTCAGTGTGCAAATGAATCATCTGGGATCTTGTTAAAATGCAGACTTCAAGTAAGCAGGTGTTAAGAAGGGAATTTACATTCAGCTTTCTGATAAGCTCCCAGATGAGGTAGATGCTACTGGTCCTCAAGCCACATGTTGAGTCTCAAGGCTCAAACACTCATGTTCATTTTCTTTCTATATATTTCCAAATACTTATAAACCAGAAGGGGTGTAACAAACCACATTCCTGAGATTGACTCATGTGGTAATAACTGGGCTATTAGAAGCATCCAATTTCTGAATCAAACAGTCTGTATCTCTGTCTCAGCCTCTCTGTTTTCTCCTTATCTCATGTCAAGCTCCTCGCTGCTTTATGGTGCCTTCAGGCCTCAACTCAAACTACAGTTCTCAGCATTTTCGAGGTGTTATTCCTGGATCTGGGGTCTATTTCCATTGTCCCAGTTTATCTTCTACTTCCACAGAGTGTAGCAGTTACGAGTATAGGCTCTGTAGCCATGGCACCTGGGTTTGTATTTCAGCCTTGCTACTCAGTTATTTTGTGGCTGTATTCATTTTTTATTGCTGTGTAACAAATTACCACAAACAGTGCAGCTTAAAACAACATTTATTTACTAGTGCATATTTCTGTAGGTCAAAAGTTCGCTATAGCATGGCTGAATTCTCTGCTCACTGAATCTAAATCAAGGTGTCAACGAAGTGAGCTCTCATCTGTAGGCTCTGGGCAAAAATCTACTATCAAGCACATTTAGTTTGTTGACAGAATCAAGAGCCGTGCTGCTACAGGACTGTGGTCCCTGTTCTCTTGCTGGCTGTCAGCAAGGGTTGCTGTCAGCTCCTAGAGGCCATTCTTAAGTCCTTTCTACATGACCCCCTTCATCATCAAGCCAGTGATGGCCCATCACACCCTAACTGTGCTTTGAATCCCTGCCTTCCTCTTCCGCCTCTAGCCTGAAAAAACTCTCTGCTTTTAAAGGGCTCATGTGATTATCGCAGTCCCACCCAGATGATCTCTAGGTCAACTGAACTGGGACTTCACATCTTCAAAATACTTTCACACAGTACCTAGACTAACGCTTGATTGAATAACCAAGGGCCAGGCCATCTTCGAATTCTGCCTGAGTAAATTATTCTTTGTGCTTTAGTTTCTTCATCTGTAGGTGAGAATAATATGAGCACCTATTTCATAAGTTCTTTGTGATAACTAAATATCTTATTTAAGGCATTTAATACACTGTCTGGCTTTTGCTAGGTACTCAGTACACATTAGCTACAATTATTACTATCAATATTATGTTTGCTGACATTTTTTGCTTCCCCAAACTTCTTCCTGCCTCTGGTGCTAGCTAGTATCATTCTCTTTAGTTTCTTTAGACAGAAACTTACAATCATGGCTTTGCTTTGCCCTCTGGAAACTCTCTGAAGAAAGAAACTATTAAACAACAACTCTCTGAAGGAATGTGATCAAAGCTAAGTAGTTCTGCTCAGGGAAAATAGGCACAACACTCCTAGCTAGTCTCTTTCTCTGTAGGCAAGATCAGCTCTCCGAATGCTCCTTGCCTCTGTCTCACCCTTCCCAAGTGAGCTAGCATGCATTTTTTTGCACATAACCGTTCAAACTTCCTGGCAGAGTTCAAACTTAGTGCCTGACAGGCTAGAAAACCCTTCCCCAAATTGTTTTAATTTGCCTAATTACAGACACGGGCTCGCATGTGCAAAGTGTCAGAAATGACCAGAAGTTATGCCTCCCCCTCTCCCCACACACACCCACATACACTCAAACTCTGTATACTTATTATTCCTACTCTGCAGTTTAGGAATCTGAGGATCAGAGCGATTTTCTTCAGAGCTCTACACCCACTAAGTGGAAGCAGCAGGATTAAAACTTGGGTCAGTGTAGATTCAATGTCTACAGCTTTTGCAGTCATTACACGGCCTCTCTTATTAATCACAACTGAGAAGTGGCTATTATTCTGGAATTAATATTTGTCATTATCTTAAGACACTTTGTACTTCTTAAATGTTTACAAAATGTACTACTATGTACTAACATGGTGCCAGACATAATATCTTAAATGCAGTAAGTGTTTAATAAATTTTTGTTTAGAGAATGTTAAAATTAAAATGCACAATGTGGTCTTCGGCTGTACTTTGACTGTCTCTTTCCCTTTGATTTCACATACACCCATTATATCTTACAAAGCTCTCATCAAAAAGGCTTGCGTGGACAATATGACCTAATGAAATGCAAAAAATTAACATCCTTCATATAGCTTATCATTTTTGAAAGAGGAGCAAAGCTGGAAGATCAGAGAAGCTTCAGTTAAAGGCATCCCCTGTATTTAGTTTAGTGAAGGAAGAAGAAAATTATTTCACTCTGAAACTAGAAATAACTGAGGTATAACTGGCAACAGACACAGACTTGAGCTGAAAGCAAAACAGGTTCAGAATACATTAGATTATCACTTAATTATTGGTATCTTTGAACCATAAACCAGTCTTTATACTAACTCTATACACAGAACAAGTATTTAATTGAGAGGAACAAAGCATTGGAAACCCTCATTAGAGTCCCTTAATGTAAGTGTGAAAACGATAGTTTCTACCTACAAGTTACTTGAACTTTTAATCGAACTTTAAACCAAAACTTACAGCAATGAATCATGGGGTACTGTTACTCCTAAGATCTCAAGATTGACTGAAATCCAAAATGCTCAGTGTTTCAATTTGAATATGAGAATAAAATA
>NW_004444178.1:1145485-1153138 GCF_000243295.1 Trichechus manatus latirostris
CCATAAAAATAAAACTATATAGACCTTTTCTCTCCTCTGCCCACCCTTTCTTCTCCTTCAAAGCCAAACTGCTAAAAAAAATTGTTTAGACTGAATATCTCTTTGATTTCTCTCCTTATTCCTCACTACCTTGTTTAGCTTCTAGTCTCACTTATGTAAGGAAATACAGTAAAACCTGTAAAGGCTGGAACCTGTGTAAGGTGGAAACCTGTCAGAGAAGGAAAATTCAAACATTTTCCACTAAAACAAGTGATAGAAATGTGGTAAGACTGCACTGTCAAATGTAGAGAATTTGCGAGACCTGGAAAAATAAGACAGTCCCATTGAACTCCAGCTCTCACAGGTTTCACTGTATGTTCTAAGGTAGCTGTTGACATGCATACCACTAAATCCAATATATTTTAGTCTTGTCTTTACTTGACCTTTAGCAGCTTTTTACATTGCTGATCACTCTCCACCTCTTGAAACACTGTCTAGGTTCATGCTTGATTCTCTGGTTGCCTTTTCAGCTTCATTTTCCTGTTCCCAGCCATTGAATGTTAGAGATCCTCAGGCCCCTTTTTCTTCTCATTCCTTGACCTAAGTCTAGACAATTTCACTTATGCTCACAGCTTTATTATCATCTATATGTGCATGAATCATAATTTTATTTATTTCCAGATCCACATATATATTTTCCTTCTTGATATCTCAGATTGGCTGTCTCAAAGTCAACAAGTCCCAGATTGATCCTCCAGAGCCTACCATTACAATGAATGGATCCCTCATGCAGAGAATTTTGCAAGACAGAGACCCAAGAGTAGGCCTGGACATACCTCTCTTCCTCATCTCTAGTTCTAAGTAAATAACCATATCCCTCATTCCATTTCCACTGCCACCACCCTGTTCAATGCTATCATTATCTCTCATCTGGACATTGTAGTAGTCTATTACCTGGTTCCCTGAATTCTACCTGATATGGCTCCCTGATAAAAACCATGGCTCTAAGAACAAAGACCAAAATACTTAATAAGTCTACAAGACCATGTTTGGTTTGGATTCAGCCTATCTTACTGATATCATTCTTCAGTGCCGCCCACCTCCATTCTAGTCTTCAAAACTTCCTTCAGTTCTCTATATCTGCTATGATTTCTCTCAATTTAGTATTTTTTTATATGCTATTTTCTTTATCTGAAATGCTCACCATCCCTCTTGATATCTTAATTTAAATATTTCTTCTTCAGGGAAGCCTTTACTGATGCCACAGACTGGCCCAGTTACATTTTTATACGTCTCCATACAGTGTTCTTTTTCTTCAGTGCACTAATCTAAGTTGCTAATTAGGGCAGCAGATTTAACTTTTGCAAACCTGCAAATAAATATTAATTAAATTCATGGACCTGCATAATGTCACCCGGTGAGTGAGTGGAGACTGAGAAGACTGAGACTGCAGTACCCATTAATTAGAGATTAAGAAAGGGAAGTGGTAGAAACAAAGGATATTGAGAAGACAGGCTGTAAAGCCAGAGGAAAACCATATAATTGTGGTGTTTCTGATGCAAAATTGTCCCAAGAACGAGGGAGTGCTAATCAGCTGTGTCAAATACTACTGAGGGTAGAATGAAAGTAGCATAAGGCCTAAGAACTGGTTATTGAGTTTGGCAAAAGGGAGGTCACTTCTGATCTTGAGAAGAATAGTTTAAATAGTGTGGTAAATAAATCTAGTTGGATGTACTATGGAGAGAATGAGAGGTTAGAAAGGAAAATCGGTAAATACAGACTTTCTTTTGTGGAGTATGTTGAGAGACATTTCTCCGTGAAACTGATTTCTGCAAATCTTGTGAGCAGAGGAAATGACTGCCTTTGATCCAGATTACCCACTCAAGGACATTGGTATAGTATAAAGATAGTGTCTTCCTCTAAAGCAGAAGGCAGGTTTGCTTACTGTCCAGTATAATAAAGACAATATCTCCACCTGGGACAAAGATCAGGCAGGTTTGTTTACTGTTCATTATAAAAGATTTGGCTTCCCTATGCTTAGGGTTCCTCTCTTATAATACAACCTAGTGCATGTACAGGTGTCACCTGGCCCTCTTTGTAACACCCTGTGGGACTACGGGCTTCAGGAACTGGTGCAAGAAAATGCTGATACTCTGGCTACTGATCTTGCTGTGGGTAATAAAATCCTATTTTTCTGATCTAAGAGTCTTATGTCCTCTGCCAACAACTAAAAAACTATTGCAGGCCAACTTGTTTGTTTATAAATAGGGTAAAATCTCAGACCTTTCACAGTTCTAGACAGAGTTTTGCTATCAGGATGACAAAAGTAGACCCAGACCCACTGCCATCAAGTTGATTCCAACTCATGGTGACCCCATAGGGTTTCCAAGGTTGTAAATCTCTACGGAAGCAGACTGCCACATCTTTCTCCAGAGCCACTGGTGGTTTTGAACCACCAATCTTTCTGTCAGCAGTCGATTGCTTTAACCACTGTGCCACCAGGGCTCCTTTTGTTAGCTTATAAATAGGGTGAAAGATCTTTCACAGTTCTAGACAGGGTTTTGCTATTAGGATGAGAAAAGTAATGGGTGGTTATCTTAAGAGGGCTGTTGGTTGTAAGAATCTGCTTTATTTATTTATTTTTCTTATTTAATGGTAGAAACAATAGCTTTTTCATACCCTGGATGAAATGACCTAATAGAAAGGGGAAGAGAAAATAGAAAGGGAAAGTTGATAGACATCCTTGAGCAGATAAGCAGACGAAAAGATTGTCATTGATTCATTGTTCGTTAATGTCTGGTCTGTGCACTACCTCAAATTATATTGCACAAATCTAAATCATTCTTTTCCTCTTTTTCAGAAATGCTATATAATACAAAATGCCTGGGATGCTATGTTAAAGTGTTTATTGTTTTTAATTTTGTTCTTATTTTTTCACCGAAGGTGACAAATAGCCACTGAAGAATTTTTAACAGGGATGAGATGTCATACATTTTCTATGTTAGAAAGATCACATGGTCAGCAGAGTTTAAAATGGATTAAAAAAGAAATGAAAAGTGATGAGAGCCAGGGAAATGAGAGGGGGAGCTAAATATATCCTATACAAGAGATGGTGAGGGAACTGAACTATATGATTGACCATGTGTATGGAGAAGAGTTGTTCCAATTTAAGGGAAATTTTGGAATTAATTTTATAGAATATGGCTGCTGAAGAGATTAAGAGTAGGGAGCTACATAGGAAGGGAAAAAAATCCAAGATGACTTTCGTGTATTTGGCCTGGGTAACTAGGATAAATGTCTCTTTAACAGACAGGGAATACAGGAGGAAGAAAAGTTGGGTTGGAATAAAGTTCAGAGATAATGAGTTTGATTTTGGACATGTTGATCGCATGTTATGGATTGGGGCTCTAGATGGCTAAAGACAAATACCAGTTTGAGAGTTTTCTCCAGCATTAGTCCTGCTGTCATCTTTCACTTTTGTGAATACTGTTCAGTGCTAAGCAGAAGTTGTGGAAAGACTTCATAAAGTATAGTTATTACCATTGGACCCTTTGGGAACATTTCTACCAATTCTATCTCACCAGAGTGGGGTTTGTAAAGTAAGGTTATCCTGGGGTCCAAAAATTATATGTGAATGTATGGATGTGTTTCTTCTCCTCCAACTCTCCCCCAGGAGAAAGGATCCATAACAAACCGTCTATTATTCATGGTCCATGACCAAGAAAAGGTTAAGAAACTATTCCTCTATAGCTTTTGAGATTTTGGGAGGCATTATTTTCTAAGCTGTATGGTGGCTTGGGAACTATATAACATGGCACTATAAAGAAAATCACATGATTTACAGGCATCGTTCAAATCAGATCTCCAAAGGACAAAAACCCATTGTCAGTGGATGTTTCACCTAAGCTAGGTTTAAAGGCTGCACCATATTTGAAATGCCTGTCATTAATTGACACTTCAGAACTAAGTGCCTTTTTAAAAATATTCTCAAAGTACTATGACTGATTTTAGGAAGTGATTAATTTCTCATGCATAGAGAAGAAGAATAAAGGCACTGTTGGGTTACTGCATGCAACTTAAAAGTATTTGTCACTGTTAAACCAACAATTTGTGATAATAGTATCAAATAGCAGTAATTTGACTCTTTAAACCTAGAGATATACAGGCAGTCCCCAATTTACGACAAGGTTCTGTTATGTTGGCTCCACTGTAAGTTGGTTCCGGCTTAAGTCAAATACCTAATTTTTCTTTTTTTTTTTAGTTTCCATTATTATTGCCTTTTATTATCAGCACCCTTGTAAATCCGATCTTTATTGTCTTTGGGGGTTGGGATGAGAATGAGAATATCAGCAAATTATGTGCTGCAACGCTGTATGTAGTACATATTACTAACGATAAGATGTACCAAAAATACAAAAACAGTCGTAAGTGTGGTTCCTTGTAACTCGGAATACATCGTTAAGTAGGGAACGACCTGTAGTGTCCTCAGTAAATATAAAAAGCCTCATCTGTGATTTAAAAGAATCATAGAAATAGTTAAATACGCTAAAAGCATGTTTAAGGTACCAAGGTGTGTAAGTATCATATACAAAACTCAGAAAAAAAAGTATATAAATTTCAATAATTTAATATAAAAGTTCTCCCAGATTTAAATGAGCCAGGCCTAAGTACATCTTCTGCTTCTGAAAGGTGACACAGTGATATCAAATTTGGTTGGGTGTCATGGTAGTTCCAGGAATCCTATTGCCTTTTTAAAGGCAGATAGGACTTACATTTCCTCTTTACTCATAACATAGCCTTTCTTTCGGCCTGTTGCTACCTGGGCTCCTACTGCACCTGCAGGATCTTACCTGCCAGCCAAAAAAGGCAAGGGGAGATATGACCTCAAGATGGGGGTAGAGAGATGCAGGAAGATTTTTACCATAGGGTATTTGTTATATTTTATAATAAAATCTGCACTGTATTTTATGTACATGTCATCTAAATTAGTTTAATGGACAAATAATTCACTTTTTTTTTTCCAAAGGAAAAAGGTTTTTGGAGTTCCACAACCCACTGTAAGTTAATTTTTGTGAATTCGTCTATGAGTGTATTAGGGATTGCCAAAATATTTCTTTACCTTTCATGGTTTGAAAACCTCATCAACCATATTATTCCAACACTATTATTATGCAGTGTCTCAAAGAAAATCTGTCACAAAGTTAGGTTTGCATTTTACCCTTAAACATAGGCTATTTGAATAAAACGTTGCCATTGTTGTGTGCCATTGAGTTGATTTTAACACATAGCGACCCTATAGGACAGAGTAGAACTACCCCATAAAGTTTTCAAGGCTGTAAATCTTTACAGAAACAGACTGCCACATCTTTCTCCCACAGAGTGGCTGGTGGGTTAGAACCACCGACCTTTCGGTTAGCAGCCGAGTGCTCAACCACTGTGCTACCAAGGGCTCCTTCTTAAATAAAACAAGTGAACGCAAAATATGCTACAATGATAATAAATACACACAATTATCAATAATATGTCAACTAGCATCTCTGTGCTATACAAATGATTCAGGTTATGCTTTTACTGATATATTTTGAAAACACATTGATGTGGTTCTCACAAAATGTTTCAGAATTATCACAATTTTACACTTGAAAATTGTCCCAAGAAGGTTTGTTATTCCATATAGATAATATCTACATGTAGTATTGCCAGACACCATTTTACATTAAAAGGTGCTCCTAAAAAGGCACACTTTGAAGTGGGTACACATAGCTCTTTGTGTTATAGCTAGAACCACATGTGTTTTGTCCCCATGTCAACCCAAGTGCTGTGGTCTTGACTATGAACGCAGACTACATATTTATAAAACTAAGTGCTATTTTCATTGGGGTACGATGGCTATTTCAAATAGGGAGTCCACATGGAACTCGCAAGTGCGAAAGCACACAGTGACACTTAAGAAGCTGCAATCCCTCCAAAAGTAAAGCAAAATAAGATTAAATTGAAAAAAATCTTCCTTTGTATTTTGGTAACTACACAATCAACTTTATTTACAAAGTTAGTCTATCAAGACAGGACACATGTGTTTCACTTGTGTTCAGTAGTGTATTAACATGTACACTTAAACCTTGTATATATAACAACAACAACAAAAAAAGCCGTTGCCGTCGAGTCGACTCCGACTCAGAGCAAACCTATAGGACAGAGTATATGTATATACACATCAACTGCTTATCAGGAACATATTTGCTTCTTCAAGGTACATCTATAAACCCAGTAAAAATAATACAAAAAAGAGGAAATGTGTTCTAATCGCTTTTAAAGATTAAGCCCAAGCTTAATGGAAAATCATTAAAATACATTTATCAGAGGCTAAAGAACCAATGACTTATAAGCAAGTGAGTGATCAGTCATCTTCTCTTTGTTATCTTAACAGGGCAGATACCAAGCAATCCACTCAGCTCTGATTCAGGGTTTTTCAGTTTGTGATTTGTACGCAAGAGTTGTTCACTGATGGAATCTTCCTATCTTCCTTCCTTCCTTCCTTCCTGCCTCCCTCCCTCCCTCCCTCCATCTCTCCCTTCTTCCCTTCCTCCCTCTCTCTCTTACTTCCTTCCTAGTGTAAACTAGTCATTCTGACTCATTGCCACCCTGCAGGACAGAGTAGAACTGCCCTGTAGTGTTTCCAAGGCTGTAATCTTTATGGAAGCAGACTGCTACATCTTTTTCCTGCAGAGGAGCTGGTGAGTTCCAACCTCCGACCTTTAGGTTAGCAGCCCAGTTCTTAACCAGTGTGCCACCAGGCTCCTCAGCATAAACTAAAGAGATAGAAAAGAGTCTAGAGAGAATTTTTCCCCAAAGCATGTAACTGGCTTAAGAATAAATTGGAATGAGTCGCTCAGAATGATTTAATAGAAGACAAAATAAATTTTACCCGAGCTTATGATCCTGGAGAGCAGAGACGGTTAAAGAAATCCCCCTAACCTTTTGTTCCATAGAAAGGCTTACCGCAAACAACTCATCAAGACTGTCCTGCTTTATCTCCCTGACCTTCTTGTCTCTCTGTCTTTACAATCTCCAGATGCCTAACCAGAGAATCCCTTATCTTGGTCAATCACTCCCTCATCTCAGTGATCAATCCCCCCTCCCTCCTAACTTCCTTTTATATACTTCCTAGTTCTTTCTCTTAGCGCAGTTGGAGCCCAAATTAGTTTTGATCTCTTTCTCCCCCTCGTAATGTCTCCCTGCCTCCCATTACAGTGGTCCTTCCTTCCCCTGTCTTCCAATAGTCCCCTCCCTTTTTTTTTTTTTTTTAACAAAGATCCTATTGCATAAAGTTGTTCTTGCCTGTTTTAACATTGTCCAGTGCAATTTTTTTCTTTGACACGAGTGAACTAAGGAGTTCACACTGAGTTTAGAAAATGAGTGCAGAGCAACCACTTTCCAACAGATCTCGGAATTCCAGAATCTAGCCATGACACTATTAACCTCTGATTCCTTCCATTGCTTTTCTTTGAATTCAAGCCCAAGTAGTTGTAAATAACAGTGGAGCCACAGTGGGACGGCAATGACAGTGTTTGTCTTTGCAAGAGTTTTTTGCCTTCCTGGTTTGATTGCTGTCTCTCAGTCATGGAGCTATTAATTTTCTACAGAGCTTCTGTTTTCCGTGACACCCTGCCTAGT
>NW_004444178.1:1157345-1158409 GCF_000243295.1 Trichechus manatus latirostris
TCAGAGTATTATGCAGGTGATATTAAAAATGGGAAGAGAAGACAATATATAGCTGAATTTGAGTACATTTCAGGATCTAATTCCCTTAGGCTTGCTATTCAAATGATAATTGTGTTTATTACCTTATTTGATCAAACAATTTACATATTAAGAGAACAAGCAAGATGTATGTATGAAACGGTTCTAAGACGTATCTTTTATATGATGTCTGTATTAATAGCTTTAAGACAGCAATCAAGGAAGCTTTCAGTTACTTCATTCACAGAAAAATCTTTAAGAATATTCCCAATACTGTCTTCTTTTATTCTCTAAGAACTGTGAAAAAGTCTTGGAAAGTTGAAGGAACATAAATCAATCAGTAAAGAAAATGTGTTCTAAGTGTTTAGCTAAATACAGAGACAAGGAACTTATAATAATTTTGTGTCCTAGCCCTTTCAAATCATGAGGTTTTCTCCTCCATAACACATTCCATGTGCTATAAATAATGTAGCTTGCAGAAGAGCAGAAAAGTGCATAATCCTTGCCACACGTTAGAGTTCAAATCTGGGTTCTCTGCTTATTTGTTGTGTCAGTGTCCTAGGTGAATGCGATATTCCTGTGACTCAAGTCAAATTTCTGAAATGCTGTTTCAATCCTAAACCTGGCATTCATTTGCTTATAAAATTACTTAAAGTCTCTGTTATTATATTTTTTGGTTTTACCCCTTGTTTTAACAACCTTAGTTTCCGCATCAGGAAACTAGCATTCTTATTAATTATCACAAGATTGTTACCAAGACTGTGTGAGATATTACATGTGAATAATATATGTGAAACTATAGCACATGGCACAATGTAGGTACTAAGCATGGTAATTTTTCTTAAGGGGGAAAAAAAAGCTAACTGGTTACTCCTCAATGAGAAAATGTAGAAGTCTTGAGGTTACAATGACCACAGTGTCCATGGTTCTGCTCCAGTTTCATCCAATGGGAAACAACTTTGAACAAGAGAAAGGTGGCCAAAGGCCAATTAGTATATGAATGTATCATTTAAGAACTGGTTACTTACCATATTTGTACCCATATC
>NW_004444178.1:1160157-1161256 GCF_000243295.1 Trichechus manatus latirostris
TTTATTTTCTCACATTCCAGGAGGCTAGAAGTCCAAATTCAGGGTGCTGGGTCTACAGGAAGGCTCTCTCTCTGTCAGCTCTGGCAGAAGGTCCCTGTCTCTCTTTAGTTTCTGTTCTTGGGTTCTCTGGTGACCTTCATATGGCATGGCATCTATCTCCTCCCATCTGTGCCTTCTTGCATCTGTGCCTAATCTGCTCTTTTACATCGCAAACATGATTGGCTTAAGACACATCCTACATTGATATAGCCTCAGTAACATAACAAAGAAAACTCTATGCCCAAGTGGAATTATATCTACAAGTATGTTGCTGTGTGCCCTCAAGTGGATTCCAATTCACAGAGACCCTATCGGACAGAGAGAGTAGAACTGCCCCGTAGGGTTTCTTAGACTGTAATCTTTACAGGAGCAGATCACCAGGTCTTTCTCCCAGGGAGCTGCTAGTGAGTTCAAACCACTGACCTTTCAGTTAGTAGCCAAGGGCTTAACTATTGTGCCACCAGGGATCCTTTCTACAAATGTAGAGGTTAGGATTTACAATACATATTTTTAGGGGACACAATTTAATCCATAATACTCCCATTCCTCAAAAGGGAGAACTGGAAGAAACTAAGAACTAGGTGGGGAAAAAAAAAAAAAAAAACGCTGATCTCAGTCACAGGGTTCCAGTTTTGCTTATAATCTTTTCATTTTAAAGTGCTTCCTTCAGCATGGCTTGAACATGACATGTTACAGTAATGACTACTAATTAAAAATATTTAAAAGAATAGATAAATTGACTTCCAGTCTCCCTGCTAATTGATGACATCTGAATTTACTACCTTCCTCTCCTTCCAGCAGATCACTCGTGCTGACCTAAATAGGTATACGCAGATATAGAGGAAACTTCCTAGACAGAGCAAATGCCAAAAGCTCATTATACATAACTGGCAGCAATTTTAAGCATATCTTATGCCTACAAAACCCTAACTTATTTTTTATTAGGATGAAGAAAAGAAATTGAATCTCATCCTATATTAAACAGGTCAGACAATTGTGTGAGCCCAATATTTCTCAGTATAGTAGCAAATCTCTACAAATTTAACAGGAACACTGGAGC
>NW_004444178.1:1161629-1162520 GCF_000243295.1 Trichechus manatus latirostris
TGTTATAACAGAAATACTACAAATGGATGGCTTTAACAAAGAGAAATTTATTCTCACAGTTTAGGAAGCTAGAAGTCCAAATTCAGGGTGCCAGCTCCAAGGGAAGGCTTTCTCTCTCTGTTGGTTCTAGGGGAAAGTCCTTGTCATCAATCTTCCCCTGGTCTAAAAGATTCTCAGTGCAAAGGACGCGCTGCTCCTAGCAGCTCTTTCTTGGTGGTAATCTTGTCCACCTGTCTCTTTGCTCATTTCTCTCTTTTATATCTCAAAAGAGATTGACCTAAGACTCAACCTACTCTTGTAGATTGAGTTCTGCCTCATTAACATAACTGCTTCTACTCCTGCTCATTAATATTATAGAGGTAGGATTTACAACACATAGGAAGATCACATCAGATGACAAAATGGTGGACAATCACACAATACTGGGAATCATGGCCTAGTCAAGTTGACACATATTTTTGAGGGACACAATTCAATCCATGACAGTAGATTTTTTACTATTGTCATAAATGCAAAATGTCGGATAACGAGATAGTTGATAAGTGAGGAGTAGGTGTATAGTCTTTTTTCAAACGGAAAGTAACGACCCATAGGCGGCTCAAGGCCAGCCCTTAAAAAAAAAAGAGTGAAATGGAACATAATAGGAAAGAAAGGATAAGAATATTAAAATGTCTCATATATAATAAGGATATTATATCTTGAAACATTTAAGATATATTTAATATGTATGTATATTGGGTCACAATTTGAAAAGTATTTCTTAATGAAAGTCACAGTCAAAAAAGTTTGCAAGGCACTGATGTTAATAAATCCTGAAGCACTGAAACCTCTAAATGTGTTCATAAAATAATAGTATATAGTAATATTTTATAGTGTGTGCTCTGTGCCAGG
>NW_004444178.1:1163496-1166793 GCF_000243295.1 Trichechus manatus latirostris
GTGCTAAACTAATATCAATTCTGCTTACCTCTCTTTCTAGCCATACCTCTTGCCTCTTCATATTTTTTTCCCTAAAATTCTTGCAATTATTTCAAAATATCATCCTCTTCCACATGCTAGGATTCCCACATGTAGCTCCCTCTGTCAGGAATGCCTTTCCTCCAATTATCTCCAGTCCTCTTCCATGCCTTCTGTGCCTCTTCCAGTCTCGAACTGCCACATCTAATTAATCTCTCTGGTCAGCACATAGCAGATGATCAATAATGAAGGAGAGGTTAATAGGTGACAAGAAATTACAATATAGGGTGACGAGGACGATGATGAGGATGTGCAGCGTGCTATGGGGAAACAAACAGAGGCAACTAACCCTGCCCTATGGACCCTACAGATATTCTTGCTTCCTTAAACCACAGATCTCTGCTTTTCTATTTTTATCACCCAATCCCTGGTCTCTGGACTTTGGAATCTTGGAACTCAACTCTGACCCTGTAAAACTCTCACTAAATTCTTCAATAAAATAATCACAGAATCCAGTAGACTATTCGGTAGGTATCTTGTAACTCATTATATGCCTTACATTATTTGGTCCATCTTGTTCACGCTGCCGTTCAGATTATCCAGTCTTTCATTACTGCTTGCCTATAACATTCTCCAGACTGATCTCTGTACCTCCATTGTTTCCTCTCTCCAACCCATTCTATGTGTATGGCTGTGCTCTGTCTTCCTGAAGAAAAACTCTTGTCATGTTGCTCCCTTAATAGTAATGAGAACAACAACAACAATAATAATATAATACAAACACAAAACTCAGAAAACAAAAACACAAAAACCTGCAGTGGCAATGAGACTTCATAAAATGGAACCACCTTTCTCATCTTGCATTATCCTATTCGTATCATGAACTCTTCAAATCTCTTCCTTGCAAAAACAGCTCACTTCCTTATAACTACCATTTGCTTATGCTTTTTCATAGAAATAAAAGAGGCAAGTGGAAGAAAGCTAGTATTTATTAAATACTAATCATTGGCAAGTGTTAATTGCTTTAACATACTGAGATCAAAACCTGGCTCTTTTCAGAAGATCTGTTTGTGGGAACAAAATGGAAATAATAAATGTGATCTTTCTCAGAGTCAGGTGTATCAAAGGTGGCTTCCTAGCAGAGGCTGTATTATAGCCAATCCCTTAAATATCCATATTCACCAGGATTCTCCTCTAAGCCATCTTTGCTTCTATTATATAACCTTTCTCTACCCCTATTAGGGAAAACCTGTATCTCCCTGTCCTCCTGTTTCCACATGGAGGAACTTCACTATAATAACATTACTGCCTCTCCTCACTGCCCCTACAGCCCCACTTTTCATTTACCCTTCTCCATGGAGGAAGGAGTGAACACAGGAGAAGAAACTGCACAAAGCCAGCTCAGCCACTTCCTCTTTTTCTTTCTTAGAAGCAGCCTTGTCACAGGATGGTGAATTCTGATCTCTTCTCAGGCATGTGGCCTGCCTCCATGGAGAAATCTTTCCATTGTCCAGATGTGAGAGTTACTAAGAGATTGTCTAATTCCCTGGCAAAGTATTATGAAGCTCATTGTGGCCATACATCCACTGATCCATAAAGCTGTTATTTCTATCTCCTTCTGTCTGATTCTTTGCTATAATTTGTTTCCAAACTAAGAAGTGGAAATGAAGTTTTATTGATTGGTCCTCAAACTCCCACGTCTTTAACCAGCACTTTCATGGAAATGACCCCAGAATCCACATCTTCATTTGGTTCCTACAATGTTTGCTTTACAAAGGCCTTGCACAGTACCTTCAGATAATCGCTTCTAGGATCTTTGCCCAATCTGCAACTTCCAAAATTCAAATTTTCTCCCTATGAATTTCAAGACAACTACCCTCCTCGAGATTCCATTCTCTCTCTGTGTGTTGTAAAAGATTATAAACAATATATCTGCAATCATCATGGAAGTAATTTCCATAAAGGAAATATAATTTGCTTCGACCAAAGCTGAAGCACAAGCCCTTAAAAAGCACGCCGTATCCTTCACTTGAGAATACTTTAATGTTCTTTGATACAGAGCTTAGCAAATGCAAAATGATGCCAGGATTAGCAAATTCATATTTTTGCGGCACAATTTGTATGTCTCTTTCAGTTAGGGCTTTTTCGATCATAGGAAGACTCTAAATAACTTTATACACTGAAACTTTGCTCTCGCTCGCCAAAATTGGCTAACCTAAAGTGTGTATGTGTGTGTGTATACATACAGGTAATCCCCGACTTATGACAGGGTTCCATCATGAAGCCCCGTCATAAATTGGTTCTGATGTAAGTCAGATACCTCTTTTTTTTTTTTTTTTTTAGTTTTTATTATTTTACTATCCGGCATTTTGACCAGTAAGTCATAAAATTGAACATCTGTGAGTGAATATCTGAAAATGCTAACATCACCACATTACACACCACAACACTGTACGTACTACATATTACTAACAATAAGATGTATAAAAAAAAAGGTCGGTTGTAAGTGCAGTTCACCGTAACTCAAATACGTTGTAAGTCAGGGACTACATATATATATGTGTGTGTGTATATACATATATATAAAATCTAATAAAATGTTCTCACATTTTATACTGACCTTCTTTACATATTTGCAATCCAGTTTAATTATTGGCAAATTCTATAGATTTTAAGAATGATTTAAAAGATTGTGTTCCATGGGACTAGCTGGCAGTACATTTAAGCCAGGGCCCTCCAGTAAATAATGTGTACGATTAGGGCAATTATCCACCTTTGTTTTTAAATCATTCTTCTGTATCTAAATTCCTTATATCAATAGGTCTTGATATAATATTAGATTAGTCTACTAATTGCAGAGCCCTGGTGGTACAGTGGTTTAAATGTTTGGCTGCTAACCAAAAGGTCAGCAGTTTGAATCCACAGCCCACTCCTTGGAAACCTTATAGGGCAGTTCTATTCTGTTCTATAGGCTCACTATGAGTTGAATCGACTTGAAAGAAATGGGTTTTCTACTGAGTGCATCTGTTGAGAATAAAGAATTGACCAAAGAATTAACTGATAAGAAATCTTCACATAATCGAAAGACCCTCCCTTTAAGGAGCAACTGTTTATTATACAGCTGGAAAACAGGTTTAAAAAACAAAACAATATTTCCTGGGGCATATTTTAACCCTGATTTTGTTCAAATAAATTAAGAAAAAATTAAATTTGGGCACTATAACTTTGAATTTCATGGCAACTTTCCTTTTTCTGTCCAACAAATTTTGATATAGGTAC
>NW_004444178.1:1167185-1168509 GCF_000243295.1 Trichechus manatus latirostris
AAGGAGCAGCTGGTAGATTTGAACTGCCGACCTTTTGGTTAGCAGTGGAGCTCTTAACTACTACACCACCAGGGCTCCTAGTAAAGCAGAAGGTCAGCAAAAAAGAGGAAGACCCTCAATGAGATGGATTGACACAGTAGCTGCAACAATAGGCTCAAACATAATGATCGTGAGGATGGTGCAGGACCAGGCAGTGTTTTGTTCTGTTATACATAAGGTTGCTATAAGTCAGAACCGACTCAACGCCATCTAACAATAACACTACCACCAATATTGAAACGGGGGGAGGCAATTATAAAAAGCAAAAAGAATGTGAAAGAAAGCATCAGACAAATTTATTAATTTATACTCACTGAGGAATTATGTAGCTGCAATTGAAAAAAGAATAATTGGACTATATCTTTTCTGTACAAACATAATATCCTAATGGGTATGTGTGTTTCTTCTTATAAGGCCCACGAAAGGCCAGGTGTCACATCTCTCAAACCCCTATATAAAACTTTGATTATCAAACTGCCCTACTTCTTGGTTCTCTTCTCTAGGTCTTTCCATCTTCCTTAGCTGAAAGCAGGCTCTCTCGTGTGGTCTTTGTTTCTCACTGAGTTCCATCAAGTGAACTCTTTCTCCTACATTCTCAGAATGTCAGTGTCTAGAGGTTTAATCATAGTTACTCTATATTGTATGTAGGTTATTAGTCCTCCACTTGCTTTCATACACTCTGTTTTGAAACTCATGACATTTGGTCAGGGTTTCTTGTGACTGTTATTTTCCAATTTCCTGGTCACTCACCTTCATGGGCTAATAATTTGGGTAACTTAATCAATTTTTTCCACTTGAAGTCCTGCCATCATCTAAGTGACTTCTATGTCCACATGAAAACCCAGATTGCTTAGTTCCAGATCCCCAATAACCCAGGGGCTCTTCTTCTCAACTCCACTCCAATCACTCAGACCTGTGGTAACACCTTAGACCCAGAATTTGTTTCTTCTCACGTAGTTCTTATTCTAAAAATGTTACCAGTCTACCCAGTTCCTCAGGACAGACTCCTGGGGGTCTTTTTAACTCCTCCCTCCCACTCTGCATAACCCCACTACGTAACTTCAGTCACCAAAACTGTTGATGCTAATATCCTAAAGTATCCTGAATTAGGCAACATCTCTCCAATCTCACTCCATTACTCTAAAGCAGCCACTGATGTCTTTCACCTGCATTACTGATAAAAAACAAACCAAACCCACTGCTGTCGAGTGGATTCCGATTTATAGTGACACTATAGGGCAGAGTAGAACTGCCCCATAGGGTTTCCAAGGCTGTAAATCTTTAT
>NW_004444178.1:1168609-1180937 GCF_000243295.1 Trichechus manatus latirostris
CCAATTTTTGAATTTTAGAATCCCTTCAATTGTTTCCCATTGAGCTTAGGTAAAATCTCAAACTCATAAGATATGCCAGGTCTTCCGAAATGTGGTGCCAGTGTACAAAGTTAAACTTTACCCAGGCCCTATGATCCTGAAGAGCAGCAGTGGTTAAAGAAATCCATCCCCCCACCACACACACTTTTTTGTGTTCTAGAAAATGACTTACTGCAGTGAACTGACCAAGACATCCCTAATAATCTAATATCTCCCTGGCCCCCTCCTCTCCTTCATTCTTACAATCTCCAAGGGCCTAACTAGAGAACCCTTTATCTCCTTTCCCTTCCCTGGGTCTCCCAGGATCCAGGAATGCTTATCACAAGAAAAGAAAGCATTCTGAGACAAATGGCCCTAATTGCAGACCTGGTATCACTCACCCATCCTAGTGATCAACCCCTTAACTTTCCTCAGTACTCTTCTGCTAGCCTACCCCATTTTTTAAAAATATCCTCGCAGTCTTTTGTTTCAGTGGAGTTGAACTCAGACATGGGTCTGTCTCCTCCCTATTGCAATGGTCTCCCTCCCTCCTGGTGCAGTAACCCACTTCCAATAGCACCCCCCTCCATTCCTGCAATAATCCTTTTTGAATAAAATCATCCTTGCCTCTCTTAACATTGTCCTCTACAGTTTTTTCTTTTACAATCTCTTCAGCTTCATTTGGAGCCTCTCTCCCTCATGCTCTCTATGCTCTATATACACTGAACCCTCATAATTTTTTGCCCCCAAGGCCCTCTAATATGCTCTTTCCTCTGCTTCAAAAACTTCCTATCCTCTTTGCCTGGTTAGTTTTACTCATATTTTAACTCATGGCTTAAATGACATTTTGTTCCACAAAGCCTTTATTGACCTTCTAAATACAGTCGGGTCTGCCTTGGGAGAGTCCGAAGGCACTGTATAGCCTCCTCATGCCATTTATCAGGTTTATTAATATACTTTATTACAATAATTTGTCTTCTTAGTCAAAGTATAACTTTATTGAAGTCAGATAACATGCCTGTCTTCTTCATACATTTTCTTCACAACAAAACTCAATAAATATCTTTTTTTTGCCAATATAGTGTATAAATGCTTCCGTGTGTGCGTGACCATATCTGCGTTTATACCTTAAATAAGAACAAAGTTCTACTCTATATGCATTAATAAAAAAATCTTCATGCTGTATGGAGTCTAATAAGTCATCTATTTCAACATCCTCACTTACAAAATGTAGAAAATTTGTCCCAAAAAGGTAAGTAATTTGCAAGATCATCCAATGAATCTGTTTCCTTGTTAATTTGAATTTCCAGGTAGCATACCCCCCTCTACTTGCTTCCTTTATTTCCTTATTTGAGCCATTTTCATAAGACTTTAACAACTTAAAGTGTCTTTCATTTGGAATTTAGATACACTAGTAATTTGAATTTAAATACTGGTGGTGAAGAAGAACAAATATGTCTTTAAAATGTTTTACATATGCCAAACATACCTTCTAATAATACAATTGCTATCTTCATCATCTCTCCAAAATATCCTGGTAACATTATTGATTATGTACCAAATAAATGCAAGAACAGAACCCGTACATTTCCCATCCCTGTGAACTGTCTTCTTGAACGGAATTCGTTCATTCCTACAAATGATATTGACTAGGTACTATGTGTCAGGCACTGTTCAAAGTGTTTGACACTTAGCAATAAAGAAAAGTAAAAGTTCCTGTCTTCACAGAGTTTGCATTATAGTAGAGGAAATAGAAAATTAACTAGATAAATAAGTAAAATAAATGGTATATTGGATAGCAATAAGTACTAAGAATAAAAATAAAGCAAACAAGCAAAATGGGAAATGTCGCTTTTGGTTATATGTTGATTGGTTGATTGGTTTTGCAGTTTTATTTGGAGTGTGACCAGAGAGTTCTCATTTGTGTGAAGATATTAAGGAAATAAGGAACCTGATCATATATATTTGAAGGTAGAGCATTTTGGGGAACAGCAAGTCCAAAGGCTCTGAGGTGTAAGTATGACTAGAGTGTTTCAAACATAACAAGGTCAGTAGGGCTGAAGCAGAATGAGCAATGAGATTAGTAGAAAATGAGGTCAGATAGATAACTGGACCAGTCTTTATAGGGCACTAAAGGACATGTGTGTAGTCTAGTTGTTAAATTTAGAATAGACCCCAAAGCAGCAAGAGTAGAATCAGTGAGACCAGTGAGAAGCCTATTGCAATAATCCAGGTGAGAGATGATGGTGGTTAAAGACAAAATAAAGAGGAATACAGGAGGTACAAGTGGTAGGATTGGGGAAATATTCTGAAAATTGAGCCCATGTAACTTAATAGTAGCTTGAATGTGGTTATGAGAGTAAGGTTATTAGGTTATAGGGTCACTAAGAGTCAGAATTGACTTGAAGGCAATGAGTTTTTTAGTCCCTGGAGAAGGACATCATGCTTTGTAAAATAGAGGGTCAGCGAAAAAGAGGAAGACCCTCAGCGAGACGGATTGTTAAAACAGCTGCAGCGGTGGGCTCAAGCATGGCAATAATTGTGAGGATGGTGCAGGACCAGGCGGTGTTTTGTTCTGTGCATGGGGCCGCTATGAGTCAGAGCTGACTCGATGGCACTTAACAACAAATTGAATATTTTTCTGGAGCCAAACTATAATAAATAATTTCTAGTTTAGAACTCAACATAGTGCAAGGTCTTCCGGCAGCCAGGACAGGACAGCTCCATTTTTGGCATATTCAGCATCAGTATTAGAAATATCTCTTTATTAAACATTTCCAAGCAGCTCTCCTCTGGCACGATTCTGTGGTGTGGATGGAGGGGAGCGCTATACTGACTTTATTGCTTACTATCAGGCATGCTGAATGTCACTGGGAATCAAACCTAGACAGATATTTAATTAAGGAAAAAGAAAGCATATACATCCCCTACACACAGCCACCCATCCAAACCATGTGTTTTTTAAGCCTAAGTTTTGGTACTGGGTAGAGAAAAGAAAACAGCTTTTCAACTTATTACAGACAATAAAGAAGCCAAGTTTTAAAATGAAAACACAATTTTTTAGGTTAAAGAAAAAGAGTTCTTTTATTTTAAGATCACCATCATATATATATGAATACCAAATCAGTACATGAACACAAGGAGAATCTATATATAAGTAAATGTAACAGCTAAAACACATCTCTCAAGTCTGCTGTGAAAGCTGTGAGTGCAGTAATCAAAAGTAACCGCCACTTAGGAATTTCTACTAGGAAACTAGGAGTTTCTACTAGGAATTCAAACTAGGAAAGCCCCCAATCACTTATTTTATCCCTAAGGACAACCTTTTAGTGCAAGATCTATTAGAAGGACAATGCATAAATTAAAGAAATTCCTTAAAATTAAGAGCAAAGTAACAGCTGGAAAGGAAAGCCATTTAACTCTTCATCATTTAGTTGTAAAACTTAAAATCCCACTTATATGCAACCAAATAATATTCATGGAAAAATAATATCTTTTAAACTCTGAGTTTTAATAATACTACTTTGTTATTTTATGACAAGATGCGAAAGTTCTAATAGCCAAAACCTAATTAATAAAAAAATAAAAACCCTACTCCTGAATGCCTAGGGATGCTTGATATTGCTTGTTAATTTGATTACCCATGTAATGAAATAGGATTAACAGGATTAACAGTTAGATTCTTAAACCTGAGATGTCCTCACCAAAAGCTACATAGGGATGGGACTTGCTTAAGCACTGAGCACAGTTCTTAAGACAAAGTCCTGTATCAAATGTTTTCAGAAATATTATTTCCCGGAATGTTTTTGTTATCAAAGTTATGAAAAACATACTTAGCTTGTTTTGCCTTAAACGGCACAGAATCTGCTAAGATTCACTACTTTCTCACTCTGTAATTTTACATTAGTTTATAATTCAGTTTGTAAAGTGAAATGCCAATGCTACTGTTGTTGTGTACCATTGATTCAATTCTGACTCATAGCAACCCTATAGGACAGCGTAGAACTGCCCCATAGGGTTTCTAAGCTGCAATCTTTATGGGAGCAAATCACCAGGTCTTTTCTTCCATGGAGCAGCTGGTAGGTTTGAATCACCAACACATGGTTAGCAGCAGAGTGCTTAACCATTGCACCACCAGGCTCCTTATAAACCCAAAAAACCAACCCGTTGCCATCGAGTCAATTCCAACTCATAGCGACCCTACAGGACAGAGCAGAACTGCCCCTTAGAGTTTCCAAGGAGCGGCTGTTGGATTTGAACTGCCAACCTTTTGGTTAGCAGCCGTAGCTCAGTGTATCTCCTAACTACTGCACCACCAGGGCTCCAGGCTCCTTATAGGGCCATATAAAAACAGAAAGTGATTTGTAACTTCTATGATTGAATTTTAAATGGTTACTTTCAAAAGTAAGCTAAATTATGTATTTGAAATCAACTTTTATTTGTGCATGTTGAGATGTTCATGGTATTTTCCATGTTTATATATGTGCATGAAGTAGATATGCATATACATATAATATTGATCTAAAGACCTAAAACCAGCTGTGTGGCATTTGGTGCAAAGCTCTTGCTTTTTCTGACCTTAATTATCAATAGTACTACACCAGATTTCAATTCAGGATTTCATTCAAATTGTAATTTCAATACTTATTTTCTTAGTGTTCTTTAGATGAATTATTTATCCTCTATGAATCTCGGTCTTTTCTCTATAAAAGGGGTATGATAATTAATTTTGTTGCAATAATTAAATTTTACAAAACAGATATATTGAAAATATACTGAAAGTGACTTATAAACAATTTTATCAGTTAATATTTCAGCAGAAACAAGGCTCTCTAATTATTGAATTGCTCTTTTTTCACTGTGGTTATCAAATAGTTTAATTACATGTTAATATTATTTAGAAAAAAATGTTTACTTGTGCTTTACAGGGAAACAAAATGATGTGAAATAGTTTTCATAAGAACTAGACTAAAATAGATTTTAATGTATGTGTTGCCAAATACCTCACATCTTTTGACAAAGTTGTTCAGTCTGGAATGATATAGTCTATTTTGCAGCTGGAACAAGAGTTCAAAAGGGAGATGTGAATAAAATATCACATTTTATATTTCTAATATAAAATTAAACTTTCTATTAATAATTTGACAATGACACTCCATCACGCCTCACCTCCTCTACAGCTTTTGCCACACATCATAGCTTTAGGTCTCAGAAACAATGATTAGGTGCAGCTGTAAAACACACTGATTCAAAATGAAGGCTTCATTAGTCACATAATAGGAGCAGCACCAAAGAATTGCACAATGAAACCCGGGATTTCCCTTTTGTCTGCTTTTTTTGGTACTCAATCTGGTTTGGCCTAAGGTCTGCATGCAGACAGATGCCCAGAATTGATTTTTTGTGTCCTAATGATTCCCTTTCTCCCCTTTGCATTAAATTGATTGAGATGGACAATGATTGTGCTGATACTCTAAATGGATTGTGACTCTCTCATGGTATACCTGAATCAAGGAGAAATGCAATTTGGACAGACATTTCTTTCCACATTGGCTATTTTATCTGTGAGTGCCATATGAATCCTGAGCAGCATGTAGCAGTGCTGAAATTAACTTATTTTCCCCTGCTATTGCCATTCATAGTCTGAAGAAAATAGCACTGACTTGGGAATCATAAAACATAAATACACTATGCCTAGTGGGTCTCATGTTTTCTAGTCGTCTAAGAATAATTCCTTATATCCATCCAGTCTCTCTCTCTTGTAACGAGAATCAGAGTGTTGGGGCACAGCTCTTGACAAGGCTTGGAGCTCTGATAAGAGTTATCTGACACACTCACAAGTGGCTGGATGATAAGAGCTCCTTGGTGCACTTAAGTAGCATCCAAATTATTTTTGCATTTAATCTTTAGCCCCCAGTGCTGATATTATTTCACTTATAGGTATTGTCATTCTAATGAAAACGTAAGCTACAACTGACTGAGACAGGTCTGCACTCTGCCATTGTGTCAGGAACACAGCAGGCAATGGACACATATTTGTGAAATTAAGTCACTAAGATTAAGCTGTCAATATCACCAGATATTCATTTTCAACTCTCTTAAACCCCTCATTCATTCATTTCCCACCATCTGCTTGACTTTCACCTCTTGCCTACCTTCCTCCTTTCCAGGCCATCATACTTTCATTCTTTCTAATAGCAATTTCGTTTCCTGCTTAGAGGTGAAATCTCAAACTGATGACACAATGAAGCGAAGGAAGAGTTCAAAATAATGGTCCAGTGGTGGAATAAGTTAACAAATAAATCCCCTACCACCTGTTGCCAGTGAGTAGATTCCAGTTCATAGTGACCCTATAGGACAGAGTAGAACTGCCCCATAGGGTTTCCAAGGAGTGGCTGATGGATTCGAACTGCTGACCTTTTAGTTAGCAGCCAAGCTCTTAACCACTGAACCACCAGGGCTCCATATCCTCTATAGAAATACCTAATATAAGAGATACTTCCATTTATTTCTCTTTCTCAAAATTATTTTGGGGACCAAAATATTAAAGTAATTGATATACACTGTTACCAACTTGGCACAATGATTAGATATGGAACACTAATCAAGGTTCATAGCTAAAAAAAGTGAAATACACCAATATGTTCTTTATGCTCCACTCCAGACCTACTACATCAGAATCTGCAAAAAGTTCTCCAGGTGTTTCATGTGCACGTCAGTATTTGGGGAACACTGTTAGAAGAAATCATTATAATTTTTACTCATATATCAAGAAAATAAGAAAACACACTAAGTGTTACTAATATTCAGTGTACAAATTGATACTGGCAGCCTCACTCAGTCCACTCTGTACATACACTATTCTGAGGCAAGGTCAGGATTTGATCAATGCAAAGGCATGCTCAATCTTACCTTCACTCTCTGCTTGTCGTAGTGTATTAGAGTTTCCCTATATGTTGACAAGTAGATTGAAGGGTTATATAATCTAGAGTAGCATAAACCAACCTTCACAAAACAAATATGTGGCTTGCAAAGTGCAAAGAAAACATAAACTAAAGATAGGACAAAGGGTGCAAACATCAGTGAATGAGAAACAGGCAAAACAGTTTTTTCTTCACCTAGTACGAGCTCTTTTTCGGCCATATTGTAGAGTAAAAACAATCACAATCTAGTTATACCTGATAAGAAATTTACCCACCCCCCGCAAAAAAAACCTTCCAATTAGTTTGTCCAAACAACTGATTTACATTAGCAAAGACAGAGATATAAACAGCCAAATTTCAACACCACCACCATCGTCATACTTTGTATAATTGTTGAGTACATTTGAAATGAATATCATGACTTAGTAAACACAAAGAATGACCTAGTTTTTACTTTTGGATTCATCTATTTTGTGTGGATTCATTTTGCACGCAGGACAGACATTAAATTGAATATTAAATTTAATTCTGAAGCAGTCAACCAACCAGTTGCTGTCACGTTGATTCAGACTCATGGGGACCCATGTGTGTCAGAGTAGAATTGTGCTCAATAGGGTTTTCAATGGCTGATTTTTCAGAAATAGATCACCAGGCTTTTCTTCAAAGCACCTGTGGGTAGACCTGAACCTCCAGCCCTTCAATTAGCCAAGCATGTTAACTGTTTGGATCACCCAGGGGCTCCAGTTAAAACAGCCTCCCCACCTTTCCAGGACATGCCATAGATGGTCTCACTTTGCAATTTGCTTCAATCATTTCATTGTTTAAAATGCTCTTTTTGGTCTCTCTGGATCATCAAAATAGTTTCTTTCCTTCAAGGCAGTTTATATTTTACTTTGTCCCTGTTTAGCATCCTGAAGTTATTTCTTCTTCTCCTGAAATCCTATAGCATTTATTCCCTATACAGATAAACAGTAAATCCCTTCTTGCCATGTATATACATTATCTTATTGTGTTGCTGTTCCATTATACATATTGATTTTTAATTATTTTATTACTTTTCATAACAATAGCCTTTTCTGATGAGGTTTTTAACTTCTTTGAGGCCAGATAATCTTTCTAATTACTGTGCATTCCCAAGGATGCTCAACATGCTGTTGGACAGAGAATACATGATTCTTATTAAAGTTTATTAATTTGGGAAATATTTATAAGGTATGTATTGTGCATATGTTTATGTGTAAGTCCTAAAATTAAGAGTTCTGACAACTTAGAGTTATTAATAAAAGTTACAAGTTTGTAGTGGATTCTTAAAGTCAATTGCCTGAGTTCAAAAATTGGTCTTATTTCCAATACCTCAAGATCTTTTTTTTTCTTTTACTATTTCATCTTCTAGTCTATTTTATTTCATTTTTAGAGTTAGAGTAAGTTCAATTGCCTGATCTAAATAAAAAATACAAGCAATGAGCCAGGCAGCAATCAATGCACCTGTAAAACAGAAGTGTAGTGTAGTTGAAACGGCAGAGGAAATCAAGCTATAGGCTAAACTTCAGACAGTCTTTGCAAAGGAATCTAATTTGTGCTCATGGAAGCAGAGAAATCTTCCTGATAAAAGAATTATGAGACATGGCATTGCATTCCTCTGCTTCAGAAATATTATTCAGAGCATTATATACTTGATCATCCTAATCATTATCATAAACAATAGCAACATAAGTCCAGCTTATTTTTGGGTTACAACCCACTGTATACCACTGTTTATGATACATTACACTATGCTGTGCAGGCATTTTAGAAAAATTAATAAATGAATATTTGCACAATTATGCATATATTATGAAGAATGCCATTCATTACTTAAGAATTGTAAAAAGCATCTCTGAGAAATCCTCACTGCAGAGATATATTTAGCTTCAAGAAAAGAGATAATATTGTTTATTGAGCATCAAACACATGGACACATTTTTGCTCGTTTGTAAATATGAACACGTATTTTGATTTTAATATAAGAAGATAGGCACAGCATCCTTTAGTAATCCATTTACAGTGAGTGAAAAATTTAGCATGCATTGCTTCAGGTTTGATAATGCCTAATCTTAAAATGCAAATAGTGAACCACAATTCAGAAATGTGAAGTAAAATGATGAAAACCCAGTGCAGTCAGCCATGTGGCATACTGCAGGACACAAAGTGCAAAGTGAATGAAACCATGTTAAACATGAGATTAATTCTTATTCATGAGTTTAACCTAAAGGGATTACTCTTCAAAGCTTTTATATCAGTGTCCTTTCATCTTTAAAAGTATTTCCAGTTCACTGTGAAGCAAAAGATGTATTACACTGTTGCTACAGTATATAGTTTATGTATAAAATACAAAACAAAGCATTTACACATGTAGTGAAGACCTTTCAATTATTTATAAACCAACAACACCACACAATAAATGTGCTTTGAACTCCATCATTGGCTAATCTTGGATCCAGAGTTAATTATCTTTATGTCTTTGAAAGTACATGCAAGAGGTCTGTGACGGTGACCTTACTGCAGAATTATCACATGGAGGTGAGACTATATGAACCATGGTCAGAAGCCTATTTCTTCAGATGAACCATTTTCAAAGTTGTAGTCTACACTTCTCACAGATTTTTTTTTTAAATGATTTCAAAGAAACACGTACACTGGGATGATCCAGGATATATTTGGCATATTTAGAGCGCTGAGTCAACTCTGACTCATGGTGACCCCATGTACGACAGAAGGAAACACTGCCCACTCCTGGTCATCTTCAAGATCATTGATATGCTCGAGTTCATGGTTACAGCCACTGTATATTTTGAGTGCCTTCCAACCCAGGGGGCTAATCTTTCAGCACTATATGGAATAACATTCTGTTGTTATCTACAGGGCTTTCATTGGCTGGTTTTCAGAAGTAGATTACCAGGCCTTTCTTTCTAGACTGTCAGCCTGGAAGCTCTGCTGAAACCTGTTCACCATGTGTGACCCTGGTGGTATTTGAAATACTGGTGGCATAGCTTCTAGCATCATAGCAACACACAAACCAACACAGTACTACAAACTGACAGAATGGTGGTTAGCAGCATGAACTATGAACTTTTAGTAAACATAGATCCTTGAACATATATATTTGGATAGTATTGGTTAATGTTAATTAGCCGAAACTTTAAATATACTAGTATGAGAATACATTGACAATCTCTGATGACATTTCTTTTCATAGTCAATCCCATCTCATCTTCACAATAAGGCATTTTCTTTCCTCTGCTGTGTCCTATGCCCTAGACAAATCCTCAGGTAATCGATGTTTCTGATGGAACTAATGCCACTTCATATTTTATCGACATCAACCCTGTTGTTATCCCCATTGTTGAATTTTCATCTTCTAGGTCCAAAAGTCAGAAACTACATCTTGATTTATATGCACTGGCCAAAACATCTTCAGGTTTATGTTGGGACATCTGAAATAACTTTTAATGATCAAAATTTAGGAAATACTTGGACATAAGGCTTGTGAAAAAAGATAGTAAATGCGTGTTCAAACATCATGGAATCTCAAGACGTAATTCAGTTCTGTATCACTTTCATGTCAGTTTTTGGAGGTAGAGAGAAGTAGTAATGAGATCGATGTAACTGGAGTAACGCTGAATATAACTGGGAAAGAAAGATGAAACCTTTGGTAGAAAAGTGGCAGCTTCTAAATAGAAGGTGGGAGGTAGAGATCTGCAACAGTAGGTCCTTTTCTAAGTCAGTGCTAAGTGTTCTATATGGCTGAGGAAGATACGGTTTCTGCATAAAACAGTTATGAACAGATAACCCTAGAGAGTGTAGAAATTCAGTTCACAAACACCTCAACCAGTCTTTTTTTTTTTTACTTACTAAAAACTGTTCATAACCTATTTGATATTCAGTGATTTTTTCAGTTAACATCTTGAAATAATTTATGTGTTGTTATAATAGTATGGATTGCAATCTTCTCTCTCTCTTATCAATATTACTAATTAATATTAATATTAACTTCTTATTTCACTATATTTTCTTGGCAGTACCTCCTCCTTTTCCACTTACTAAAGACAAATTTCTCAGTGCTCCATTCTTGGTCTTCCCTCCTCACATATTTCAGTCTCTCTTCCTTGGAGACTCCTTAGTGTCATCTTTGACCTTTTCCTGTTGATTAGGTGTCATATCCTATTAGCCCCCAAATCCCAGCAATTTCAACTGTGAAATGTTTTGAGAAAATATTTCTTCCATGTTTACTTCTCTAGTTAAAATAGTAATTCCCTGTTGCCCACATCTTTTAATGGTCTCTAACTTGAAATTTTGCCCTTCCCAAACAATCTTTACATCATGGCCAGGTTAAATACTTCTAACGCAAAGTCCTTTTTCATTTGAACAAAAACTGCCTGGATTTCTATTACCTAAAGAATAGAGTCAAAATTACTAGTATGAAACTAAATGTGTCCACAGTCTCACTTCAAACTGTTTACTTTTTTGGCTGCTAACCAAAAAGCCGACAGTTTGAATCCGCCAGCTGCTCCTTGGAAACCCTATAAGGCAGTTCTACTCTGGCCTATAGGGTCCCTATGAGTCGGAATTTTCTAGACGGCAATGAGTTTGGTTTTGTTAACCTGTCTTCTACTACATCCTTTACATGCCCTACACTCCATAAAAACTGAAACCTCTGTCTCATGTATGTGGTATCAAGACTTTCTTTTCTCACTCTTTCAAAATATCCACCTTCTGTTATCCTAATAATTTTTAAGTACTCAATACAAATAGCAGCTTCACAATGAATTATTCTTTGTCATTTTCTAGCTTAGTAAGATTTTATCTCTCCTTTGAACACCTGTACATTATTTTGGTTTCTCCCTTTGTGCTCTAATAATTAGTTACCATCCGTTACTAGTATTTGTGTATATATTATTTCCTCTTCTAGAATGAAATTTCCTAAGGAGGGAAATTGCTCCCAAGGACTAGAATTTTAATACACTAAAATTTTATCCCGCACAGGGCATATCACAGTGCCTCATTATGCTTCATGAAAAATATGAGACATCAAGAAAAGGAGTAATTGAACAAATTTCCATTTTTCAACAAAGCACTTATCCAGTTGATTTTATAGTCACTTCATAGAATTTTATAATAAATGACTTTTTACTGTTTACAAGACCAAATCCAACTCTACCGTATTATACTTAAAAGTGCTGTATTTATGTGGGTTATAACTTCTATGAGTTACAACATTTTTCTGTAAGAACCCTCTGCTTCTTCAGATACCCATTGCCTTGGAGTCAATTCCGACTCATAGTGACCCTATAGGACAGAGTAGAACTGCCCTGTAGGGTTTCCAGGGAGCGCCTGGTGGATTCAAACTGCCA
>NW_004444178.1:1181037-1182340 GCF_000243295.1 Trichechus manatus latirostris
TCAAATACACTTGCAGCTCAAGTTCTTAGTCCTCCATTGGAGTCTCTCCAAATCATTCTGAGCAAGCTTTTTCTTTTCTTCTATAGTCACAGCAATTTATGACATTTAAGAATATATTAGTGGGTGAAATTTTTTCAAGTGCCAATAATGTTAAATAATATTGTGACAGAACTTTTAATTTGTATATTAAAGGGGGGGGGGACCATGTGTTATAACTGGCTTTCAGGCACCAGGTTTATGGATGAAAGTCTCAAAGCTACTTTTGTTTCATATAATTATGCAAGAAAGAAAAGTTTGAAATAGTCTCATGTGATGATAAACTTTGTATCATTCATGATTGGGCAGATAATGAAAAATCTGACCCATGAGAAGGCATCAAGAGCAAAGTGCTTAGTTTATGATATAAATATCTTGTTTGTGCATACTTAGCTATAGATGGAAAACAAACATATATGTTGAAATAGTCTGTATTACAATTTAAAAAAATATGACCAGAAAAAATGGAACCAGTACTACCTGATTTCTTATACTAAAAGAATGTTTATTATTTTAAATGCTATATTCAACACATTTTATATATGTTGTTTTAAACATTCACTTGACAAATCTTAAGACAGCTCTTAAAGTTCAAGAATGCATCTTTATATTCTCAATTTACAACTAAATTTTCAGATTAGTATCAAGGACTAAGAAGAACCAAATATCTTGTCTACGGATATTGAATGAATCCCTTTCTAAAAATGAATGTATACAGAGTAATTGAAGACAGGATTTGGCTAAGATTACAGAAGCATTATAATATTTTTAGTAATAATAATAAAAAAATATGTCCACATGGGAGGAGTCAGAACAATGTTCTTCATCTTAGCAATATTAATATATTTGGCATATTAAACATAATATTCAATTAGGATTTCTATTTCTAGGGCTGCTCAAAGCTATAATAAGCCTGCAATAAGAAAGCTCTAAATACTGGCTTTTTCTTTTGGTTTCAAAATCATAAAGTCACAATTTTTCTTGACACTCAAAAGAAAAAGGCTAATTATACACACAATCCTTCTATATGCAAGTAGAAAACATAGCTTAGAAGCACTAAAGAATAAACAAAAATTCATCCATAGCCTTCAAAGAAGGCCAGAAAATGACTCTGAAGATATTCTGACGTTCATTTCTTTTTGCTGGCATAACAAGGAAAACATTTTATACGCCACAATATAAAAGCATTGGAAAGGTCAGATCAGATTGAGAGGGGTGGCTGCTTCTAAAGTGAGAGGCTGTTTTGTGTGAGAAGCTGTTGCGTTAG
>NW_004444178.1:1182932-1192544 GCF_000243295.1 Trichechus manatus latirostris
GACTAAACTACATGACTACCTCATTATCTGAGTGCCTACAGTACTTTAAATGTATCTCACCGATGGTACTTATCATACATATAATAAATGGCATAATATAATATGTTTTATCTCCTCTGTTAGACTCTAGGCTTTTTGAATGCTGGATCTATGTTCAGTTAAACATTATACCCGTAACAGCACTTAGCATGCTACTTTACAACTTATGTAATATAATAGCATCTCAACAAATATTTGTTAATTGAATGTGAATCAAAAGACTATAAGTAAGATAGTACTAGCAATGCCTTACTCTTCTTTAGAGACAGCAGTATGATTGAGTGGCTAAGCATGCAGTATTTTGAGCTGATGGCCTGCTTCTCCACTTACTACCTTTGTGGCCTTTGACAAGTTACTTAACTTCTTTGTGCCTCAATGTTCTCTTTGGAAATGGTGATAATACTTGTTGTAGGCAGAATAATGCCCCCTCGAAAGATGTCCATGTCCTAAACCCTGAAACCTGTGAATTTGTTATGTTACATGGTGAAGGGAAATTAGGTTGCTATTCATCTGACTTTAAAGCAGAAAGATTATCCTGGATTTATCTAGGTGGGGCCAATGTAATCACAACGTACCTTTAAAGTGGAAGGGGAAGGCAGAAGAAGAGGGTCAATCAGAGAGAGATTTGAAGATGTCATGCTGCTGGCTTTGAATATAGAAGAAGGGGCTATCAGCAAGGTATGCACGTATCCTCCAGAATATTGAAAAGGAAAAGAAATAAATTCTCTCCTACAGCTTCCAGAAATAATAAAGGCTTACTGTCACCTTGATTTTAGCCCAGTGACACCCATTTCAGACTTCTGACCTCCAGAATTATAAGACTAAATTTGCGTTGCTTTAAGGCAGTAAGTTTATGGTAATTTTTTTCAGTAGTAACAGGAAACTATGACAATATTAATGGGCACCTAATAGTGACTTTGAAAAGAGTAATATATGTAAAGCATAAAGATAAACATTGGATCCATTATTATTACTATTGGGTGGCCCAGGTTACAAATGGTATACTATATTTTTACGTAAATAAGGTGCACCTTTTATGTTTGTTTGCCAACTGCACCCTCCCAACACAATGTACTTTCATTAGTGCCACTATGCCAATTTTTTTTACATGTTGCTGTAAAAAGAATTAGCATAGCACGCTTACAAAAATATCTCAAGGGGAGGCACAGTTGACAAACAAACATAGAAGGCACACGTTATTTGTGTAAAAATACAGTATGCTTCATGAAGAAAGCAAGCCTTGAAAAACGGACATAATTTGACTATGGAGAGGGTAACAACACCAGTATAAGTGTGATGCTAGGCATAACAGCATTCACTTTGAGCACTAAGGAGGGTATACTGTTTTAAGAAATAAGATATACATTTGGATACATTTAATGGGGCCAGATTGTGGGGAGTCCTGAAATACCAGCAAAGGAATTAAAATTTAATATGGTGATAAACTGAAGGTCTTAAGGCTGTTGAGCACTGGAATGACAAAGTAAAAAAATTAAAAAGCTGGTGGAGGAGGAGGAAAGACATGGGGAAAAAAATGACAGCACCTCAGTCTTGCAGGCAAAATGGCAAAAGAATTTCAGATAGGTAGTATGGTAATGAAGAAAGTGGAAACAGAGAAAGGGTATATTTAATGAAATCACATTCTTGAATACTAGACAAATAGAATTCAGGAAAACCACCATCGACTCGATTCTGATTCATAGCGACCCTGTAGAACAGAATAAAACTGCCCCACAGGGTTTCCAAGGCTGTAATCTTTACAGAAGCAGACTGTCACGTCTTTCTCCCATGGAGCAGCTTGTGGGTTCAAACTGCCAACCTTTCAGTTAGCAGCCAAGCACTTAGCCACTGCACCACTAGACTATTTTAATATCTCCCTAACTGGTCTTTCTTCTACTCCTCTTGTCCCTATCTTAGCTTGGTTTCCCTAGAAAGCTGAGCCAGGATACAGTTTATGTGTTTTTCTTCTATTAGGAAGTATAATGCCAAGGAAGCAGGAATAAGGGAGAAGGTAGGTCAGGCAGAGAAGGAAGAAAGAATAGCAGGATGCATTATCATGTTGACCACAGCTTGGTATCAAGCACAACTGATTGCTCATTCTTTCAGGATGACCTTATAAGAGACCACATGAACTACTCCATCTCAAAAAAAGTTGGTCCTGAAGAAGGGAGAGAGAAGAATTTATTCACTGGCTCCTTTCTCCTATGCGTGAAAGACCATGCTAGAATGTTATCTGCCCTACAACTTTTAAGGTCACACGTATATCACACCTCATTGGTTTCAGGGAAGCCCTAGAATGGGACGTGAGAGGTCTGAGACAAAGGCAAGGAGAAAGGCAATGTTGGGTTGTGCCCACGTTATTTTGGAAGCCATGGTGACTGGGTGAATCTAGTGGTCAGTGGTCGCAGACACAGGTGCAGTTGAGAGTATCTAATGAGGTGCATAGGAGGAATACAATACACCCCTTCTGTAGTGTTTTCCCCACGTATGAGCCAGAATGATCATTTTAGAAGTTAAATAAGGTTGAAAGTAAATCTCTGATAGCTCCCCACTGCATTTCTAATACAACTCACTCTTTACCATATGTTTTAGTTATCTAGTGCTGCTATAACAGAAATACCACAGTGGATGGCTTTAACAAAGAGAAATTTATTCTCTCACAGTCTAGTACGTTACAAGTCCAAACTTAGGGTGTCAGCTCCAGGGGAAGGCTTTCTCTGTCAGCTGTGGAGGAAGGTCCTTGTCATCAGTCTTCCCTTGGTCTGGGAGCATCTCAGCACAGAAACCTCAGGTCCAAAGGATGCACTCTGCTCCCCACACCGCTTTCTTGGTGGTATGAGGTCCCCTTGCCTTTCTGCTCACTTCTGTCTTTTAAATCTAAAAGAAACTGGCTTAAGACACTACCTAATCTTGTAGACCTCATCAATATAACTGCCACTAATCCATCTCATTACATCATAATGATAGGATTTACAACACATAGGGAAATCACATCAGATTACAAGATGGTAGACAATCATACAACACTGGGAATCATGACCTAGCCAAGTTGACAGATATTTTTTGGGGAGACAATTCAATCCATGACACCATAGTACCTGGTATCTCTCCAACCCCATCTCTTTCCACTCTCTTCTTTGCTTACTTTGCTCCAGCTGTGCTGGTCTTCTTGCTGTTGCTCAATCATGCCAAGCATTATTCTCATCTCAGTGGCTAGGCAACTTAGGTGTTCCCTCTCCTAGAGTATCCTTCCCTAAGATACTTGTAAGATACTCTTACCCAGGTCATCTGCTCTTTTCTCAAATGTGACCTCTTGAAAGATACCTTCCCTATCTAAATGTACCTAACTCCTCCCACAACATCTTATTTTCAATTACACTTGTTTAGCTTATGTTATAGTTACTTGTCATTACCTGAATATATGTTATCTATGCATTTGTTTATTATTCTAGAATCTACTTCTTCTCACTACTATTTTACTAGCACCTAGACAGTGCTTGAAATATAGTAAGTACCCACTAAATACTTGCTAAATGGATGAATAAATGACTTTAGTTTTACCATAGCAATTTTAGGCAAAAAAGGCTTTGACAGAAGAAAAAGATTTTGCCATTTATTAAATGGTGACCATATAAATTATTATTCAACTGGGACACTGAAGAATATGTTAACATTTGTTAAGTACCTACCATGTAAGTAATCATATAATTTATTGTCCAACTGGAAGAGTGTAAGGAAGTGCTATTAATAATTACACTAGAAAAGTGAGCATATATATAGTCACACTTGTGTCCTAAGTACATTACTAGGTTTAAATATATCATAAATTTCCCCTCAGTGGTACAAAATGTTTATTTTCTGTCTTTAAGATTACCCTGCTCTGTGGTCTTGACTCAGGAAAGACCATTTTAAATACTTTCATCTGGCAGGAAAAGTTATTCACTACTTAAAAGATCCAAGGGGAAATCAGATTTCTCTTCATCCAAAAACATTCATGCCATGCCAAGTTCTGAGTACATCTTTATTCATTATCCTCCCTTTGCCCCCTCCCACACCAGTAAAATATTCAATACACTCTGTTAGTAATATCACAGAGTTATACATGCTATATAAGCACTGAACAAAATGAATACTAGAAACAAGTTTATGAGTGATTTTTTAGTCAAGTTCCCTAACGTTATATTATTTTTATATTAGATAAAACATTGGACATAGAAATGGAAATAAAATATTGTTCTTGTTAAACTGTAACCTGTGAGCATTCCTTGGTTAAAAGAATATCTGAAAAAATATATATTTTAAAATTATAAGGCTAAAACCTACAGAAGGGGAAAAGGGAAGTAAAGAGTAAAGCAAAATATATAGTATCTATATAAGACAATTTTTGATTACCTATGTTGATGACAGAAATGAAGAATATAGATAAAGCTTTCATGTTATACCCAATTTGTGTCATTAATTTTGCTCTTTCTTCAAAAATAATATTTATAACTAAACCAAACCCACTGCCGTAGATTCAATTCCAACTCATAGTGACCCTATAGGACAGAGTACAACTTCCCATAGGGTTTCCAAAGTTGTGATCTTTATGGAAGCAGACTGCCACATCTTTCTCCCACAGAGCTGCTGGTGGGTTCGAACCACCCACCTTTTGGTTAGCATCCCAGTGCTTAACCACTGCACCACCAGGGCTCTTCAATATTTATAAAACTAACTTAAATCTGTACATTAGTTTACTAATTCCAAAGCTCATGTACATAGATTGTTTCTTCTGGTTCTCACAAAAATCCCTTAATTTAGATAATGTTGGCATGGTCATGTTTATTTTACAGATGTTAGTTCTGATGTTCAAGGTTAAGTTACTGACTGAAGGCCACACAAGGATTAATCTAGGACTTAAACCCATATTTTCTATATTCACACTCCTTCTATTCCTTCAAGGAAGTCTTTAACTAGGAGTACTAAAAAAAGTTTCAAAATCAAAATTGAGCTTCTCTACTTCTAGTTTATCATCTGACTGTGTTCTTTCAAAGAAAGTTGTCAAATTCAAGCGGTAGAAGAACAAAGATAATAAAAACATGATCAAACTCAACAATGAGGCTTTGATTGAAAAGATTGGAGTGGGAGAGAGGGAAATAAATATATACAGTTTTTGGTGGTCATTTTAAAATTTGATTCCTCTTTATGTGATAAAAATCAGCTGTTTTGCCTATTGACTCACTTTTCTTTGCATTTAAAGAGAAATAAATGTGTTTTTTTTTTCTTTGTTTCAAGAATATAGCTACTATAATAGTACAAAATCTTTAATCCAAGTCATTATGATAATACAGTGACAGCTTAATGTAGTGGTGAGCACCTTCTAAGAACCCTTACATTGTCTAATAGATGAAGTGTTCAGATGCATGACCCAGAAATTCTATGTTCATTTCTAAGAAATTCTCATAGAAAATTCATGTCTTTTCAGCTGAAAAGGAAAACCTTTGTGCGTGTCATTTGCGCTTGCAGTGATTGCCAGGAGACTTGGAGGTTGCTATTAGTAAGGATCCCCACTGCTGCTGCACTCAGTGATTTATCACCTTCACATCTAAATGGGAGGAGGTCAGATCAGATGGAGAAAGCCATTCATTCAAAGGTGGCATTTCTCCTTCCACAACCAGCACTTCAAAATATAGTAATTCATACTTAATTAATGGATGTCTTTTGTGGCATTATGACTCTGCTCATTGAGGTTCACATCTACAAACTGCTACTTTCTAATATAATTCTTCAATGATATTACCATCAAGGTTAGAAGCGTACCTCTGCTATTAGGAGTCATGACTCTTTCCCTTATTCGAGAAATATGCTACCACATCAAGTTTCATTCAATGAATAAAGGCTGAGGAATCTTATGATTTAAAATGCTGTGCTACATATTATTGCCTTTCCAAGCTCTAATTTATAGTCAGTGACATTTGTTTATCTATTCTCTTTCATTAACATTTATGAAAGCATAAAAATATTTTATGGTTCTAATAGATGAGATACTTAGCATTGCTTTATTAACTTTCGTTATCTTTACAAGGCAGCTCAATAATAAATAGTTGAGGTGTTTAGAATGTAACACCAAACTTAGTTTTACTGGTATTGTGTTTCCTTATCTTTTAGACCCAAAATGTATAGCATTTGGAATAAATTTATCATCCACTGGGAATACTCATCCAGGCATGAGAGATCAAATGTACATACTGTGTTTTCTCTAAATATCCCATCAACATTGGGAAGAGTCCATGGACAGCAATGTTTCTTTGAGAATATCAAATAATTAAGAAAAAACATTGCATTCCCTTTTGTAATCTAGTACTGCCTATTCTGGTTTCAGATTTTCTTTTTAATTACTGAATTTAATTCATTCCTTTTAGTGTATGATGGGATTCTCTAAGTATGTATTTCCTCTTGGAAACATTTTGGTTTTACTTTAGAAGCAAACTACAGCATGGGTCACATAGAGACCAAGTGAAAGTAAGGTGAAAATTTACTTATTACCTCCCCAATCCTATGCTAGAAGCCCTGGTGGCACACTGGTTAAGAGCTCAGCTGTTAACAAAAGTTTGGCAGCTCGAATCTACCAGACACTCCTTGGAAACCCTATGGGGCAGTTCTACTCTGTCCTATGGGGTCGCTATGAGTCGGATTCGACTCAACAGCAATGGGTTTGATTTTTTTGGTACCCTATGCTATGACCACTGACAAATGTCTTTGCATTGCATTTAGGAATCTCTTCAAAAAGCACATCCTGCTTATTTTGTGTAATACTCCAGCTGCTTATAAATAATAACAAAGGTCTTGACTTTTGAAAAATTCAAATTGTAGATAAAAATAATGATAGCAGAACATTCCATCATTGAGTGAACTTTGGCGATATTTATACCTTTGGTGGCACCTACCATATTCTTCCCCTCCCTACAACTTTAAATGTAGACCAGTTTTCAGGCATTTAATACAATAGCCTGACATCATATAGCATTTGAGTGGTTCTTAGGATATTTCTTCCTAGAGATGCCCTGTTTTTCCAAGGAATCCAAAACTAATCCACATACCTTCAATAAAAATTTAACATCTTATGATTTTTTGCCCCACGCTTAGTGTTTTCAGGTAAGTATTTTTATACAATAACTATCCTGTGAATGATAGTGTAGAAGCTCTCTTTCTCAATCTTCATGTACAATTAAGCCCTTTATTCTTTCTGATAAGCATACTGAATGTTGTACCAAAGCATGCAACAAGAAATTCAAAGAGCAAGCCTTGCTTTTACATCAAAATACTGACAAACATATATATTTATTTGTTCACAGTTAAAATACATAGATTAATGTATGTTTGTATCAATTTTTATAATACCTGATTTCATTGACCTTTTAATTAACTGAAAGGTCAAGAAAGCCTTTGTCAAATTAGAGGGCTATCTCCTATACTGCATTCATTTTTAATTTTAAATTGTTGCATTTGCCCTTATATTTTATACATAATTATTTTGAAACAATTATATACTTACATAAAAGCTACAAACATAGTATAGAGAGTTCCCATATACCTGTCACACAGCTTCTCCTAATGTTAACACCTTATACTACTGTGGCATGTTTGTCAAAACTAAGCAAACAGCAATGGTACATACTATTAACTAGAGTCCAGAATTCACTTAAATTTCACCAGTTTTTCCATAAATGTTCTTTTTTTGTTACAGGATCCCCTATTGCATTGGGACATCATGTTTCCTTAGGCCCCTCTAGACTGTGATGGCTTCTCCAACTTTCCTTGTTTCTGATGACCTTGACAGTTTTGAGGAATACTAGTCAGGTATTTTGTAGAACATCTCCCATTTTAAGTTTGTCTGATGTTTTTCTCATGCTTAGCCTATGGTTATTGGTTTTATGGACAAATACCACAGAGATGAAGTGCCTTTCTCATCACAATATATAAGGGGCACATGATATCAACATGACTTATCCTAGTGATGTTAACCTTGATCATTTGGTTAAGACACTGTTGCCAGGATCATCTACTGTAAAGTTACTATTTTTCCCTTCTAACTATACTATTTAGAAGTGAGTCACTAACTCTAGCCCACACTCAAGGGGATGGGTTAAGCTCTACCACCTGGAACGGAGAGTATATATTACTTGGTATTCTTCTGTAAGGAAGATTTTTCTTCTCCTTGCCCTTACTTTTTTTTTAACATGATAATATTGATTATAGAACCACTGTCTCATGTCAATGATGTCTACTTTCCTGAAGTGAATATCACTGACTGATATGAGTATATCTAATTACAAAATAATTTGGAGTAAAAGTTATTTTGAGGGTCTTATCAATTAATAGCCTCTTTAACTTTCCATAATAGAAAGGAAATGTATTTTCTCCTTTTGAAATCATTAGTTTTCATAGTTTAATGAAAAGAGTTTGCATCTAAAAATGAGAATCTAAAATACTATTAGCAGATATGAATACTTGTAATGAGAAAATCACACTACACTTATTAGGTATTTTTATAGTGCCATGTACCTTTAGCATTTTGTACAATCATTTTTATTAATTGTTCTTTCTTCAAAGATACCCTGTGAGGTTGCTCTAGGCATGGATACAAAGATGTTCATTTGTCCTGCTTCACCTAGAGACCTTACTTGTGATTCTAAGAACCAAAAGCCTCTCCCTTAAGCAAGTTTAAATTAAAAACAAAGTAAATTAAGAAATACTGAAATATATAGAAATTTCTTCACATTGTTAAATTAGTACCAATATACTTATTCTTGGAATCTAATTTAATTTTATCAATTTGGCTTCTTGGAGTTTATTCATTCTTTCTTTTATCCATAACATTTTTATGTCCAGTATATGTTAAGCCCTGTACTAGGCGCTAGAGAAGTGTATATAAGAACAGTCTGTACCTGCAAGGAAATGATTATGTAGCATAGATAGTAGATACAAACTCTTAGGGATAAGAATATAAACACAGAACTAGATATCGACATACACAGACACTGGCACCAACACAGAAAGATATTTGGCAATGACTGGTGACTGGAAGATGGGGGTGTGTGTGCTACTGTTATCTAGTAAATGGAGGGACCAGGGACACTACTGAACTTCCTACAATGCATAAAACATTCCTCCACTACAAAAATTATCCAGTCAAAAATGGCAACAGTGCTGAGGTTGAGAAGCTTTGGCCTAGGGACATTGTACAGTAATGCACTGCATAATGTCTGGGCAACGTTAGACCACATATACATCAGTGGTAGTTTTTTTTTTTTTTTTTTAAATTCAATTCTTCATTACCCATTGCCATTGAGTCAGTTCTGATACTCATAGTTAGAATTCTTTCAATTTGTATTTGCAAACATTTATCACAGGGAAAAAAAAAAAAAAAACCCACTCCATCATTCTTAACCCAGGAGGTAGAAGCAGGACCTATAATAACTGGGTTCAAGACAGGGCTTCCACTTTAACCTCTGCATGGCTCCCATCCCGCAGCATGAACTACTTTCAAATCTTGGTAACCCAGACCTGTGCAGATTCCAGAGCCTACTAGGT
>NW_004444178.1:1194183-1209873 GCF_000243295.1 Trichechus manatus latirostris
CTCTAGTACGCTAGTATGCATAGTCACTGGTTGGCAACAGCCTAGGGGAAGCATGGTCTTGGCAAAAACACTACAGTGGTTCCAAAGGTGTGGCAGCTAGAGGCTATCAGTCAAACTTGCTTCCTGCAAGAGCAGGTTTTCTGAAAGAAAGGTTTGAACAATACACCTCCAAGACCATCATAATAGTTATCTGAAAATCATTCAATAGGATTTTTTTTTTTTTTTTGCTTGACTATTACTTTCAGTAACACAGTTGAAGGAATATTATCTAATAGCAAAATGAAGATAGAGAATTATATTTAAAAAACCAGCTGTGTCATTTACTTTGAGGTTTTATGATTAAATTTAGTCATACTCTTAAGCTAGTGAATGCATGTATTCAAGGCATATAAGTTGTATAATTCACTTGTGACAATAACAAGTTAAATATACTTGAATATGTTTTAGTTTCAAAGAAATACTCCTTGGAAACAAATCCAGATGTTTTTACTTAAAAAATCTGAAATAAAGAAGGAAAGAATCATTATGTAACTATGTATTGATAGTAACTTTTAGAGAAACAAAAAGAAAAATATGCCAGCCACACTTTTAAAACAGTTCTGAAAAGACTGCAATTTTAAAATAAAATTTGCCTACAATTATATTTCCAAATTTCAGCTAAAAATCTGCTTAACTTTTAAAAGATACTTTAAACTCCATTCAGCTTTATCATTACTTCTGCTTTTAGACATCTCCACATTCCAGTTTCTTCATGTGTACAGCCAATGTACCAGATTATTTACTCTGACTCCTTTCATTCCTTCCTTCTATCCCCTCCATATCTAGTATGTTATTAAAAGCCTGAAGGTTCCACCTCCTTAACTGCTGATAAATTCAGTCCTACCTTTCTTTTCCTCTTGCCCTCTTCTTGCTCAGGACCAATTTAAATTTTGCATAAAATATTAGAGTAATCTTCCACTTCAAGTAGTTTCTTCATATCTCTTAAAATCTTTGCACTGTTGCCAAAATAATCTTCTGAAAGCATACCCCATCTCTTACAAATGCCCTTCAGAGAATCCTTTGCTGTCCAGTGTAGCCATTAACTAGTCATACATGGATGACTTCCAAATGGTATCTCTAGTCCCCATTATCCCCCTGAATTCCTGAATTACATATCCACTACTGATTCAACATCTCCACTTTGGTATCTCATACACATCTCAAATTTAACATGTCCTAAATTGAACCCTTCATTTTCCCTGTAAAACTAATCCTCTCCCAGGCTCCACTCTTTTTCATAGATGGCAACCCCCTCCTTTCAATTTCTGACTTCTGTTGTTCTTTCTCCTATCACTACATCCAGTCTGCTAGCACATCTTGACTTTACCTTCAAAATATATCAGTTCATGCATTCAAGAAATGCATATTCAGCATCACCTATGTACTAGGCACCCTTAAGTGTGTTGGAATACATTAGTGAGCAAAAGTCAGAAATTCCTGTTGTCCTGCAGCTTATATTAGACCCTGAGGAAAAGTCAATAGAGAAAGCAGTGTGAAAACAACTTTTTATGTACTTGTTGTCCCTCAAACCAATGGCACAGCTTCTTCCCTCTTTGCCAGTCTTCATCCTGCCCTCACCAGACAGCCTGCAGTCTCCCTCACTTTGATGTCAGAACCTGAAGATTGTTGATTGCCAGGTTGCAAAATTTAAATTTATTTGATACAAACCGAGTGTCTGGATCTTGCTCACGAGTTCAGGAGAAAAAAAAAAATGATGGGAGGAGGGAAGTGTAGATAAGGTACTGGTGGTAGCCAAACATACCACAAGTCCCAAAATGCTAGGGGAGGCATGTTACAGAGTGGAAGATAATCTCTAAGACCATACCCTTCTCCAGCTATTAAACAACTAGCAGGAACACCCATTTTGGTCAGCCAAAATTTATGGAAAAAATTCTAAAAACTATCCTTTTAACAAAACTGATCAGCTGCATAGCATAATTCTTCCCAATTAAAATGTTGACCATGCATTCAATACATTCAATATGGTCAGCATATTTATTGATCAACATCAATATTTTATATGGTATTTCAGATACCATTCAACTATTACATAATCACACTTCAGAGAGAATGCAGATATCGGGTACATTTCAGGTCTTTTGATATCTGAGCACTAGTAATTCAAAGACTTTTGAGAGATAAAAATGCCTTTGTTTGCAAAATTACATATTGGTCTATAGACCCTGCAAAGATATAAATGAAAAGGGCAATCAGACCAGCAGTGACACCTCGCTACCATCCATTAGGAGTCATGTTGTAGTTGGATTTGAAGCTGTTTAATATAATTTCTAATTTAACAAACAAACATACATCTATTTAATTTACTTACTACCATAACACACTGAAACCACTTTATATATATATATATAATTTTGAATATCCAACAAAGAAATCAAATATATGCTTACCATTTGACCCAACAATTCTAGTTATTTATCTAAGAGAACTGTAAATATATCCAAAAAAAAAAAAAGGTGTATACAAGAATATTGAGAGTGGCCTTCGTTGTAACAGCAAAAACTGGTGACACAAATGACTATCAACAGCCAAATGAATAAAAGGGGAGTGGCAAGATAAGTCAGGGATAGCCTTCAATCCTGATATAGGTCTCTCATCTGTGATGGAGCTAGGGAATAAAGATTTGGGTAGAAATCATTTGTGGAAACAAATGTCAGGGAAAAGCACATTACAGTTTAGAAGTGAAGACAGCGCTTAATGGAATTATAAGATATAAAATATAAATTAAGACTGTTTAAAGGAATAATAGCATGTATTTAAAGTAGAGTATGCTGATAAAAGAAAAGAGTATGCTAATGACTGGGTAGTTTGAAAAAGAACCAAAAAAATAATCACAAATAAAAGATATAATTGAAATTAGAAATTCAGTGAGAATTTTAAAAAGCAGATTAGATACAGCTCAAAAGAGAATTAGTGAGTTGAAATACTGATCTGTAGCAATCATTAAAAGCATGAAACAGAGACAAAAGAATTTATTATAAGGAGAAAAGACTGAGATGATCTGACATATCTAATTATGTTCGATTCAGAGAATATAGAGAGAATGAAGGAAGGCAATATTAGAAGAAATAATGACTAAAAATATTTCAGAATTGATAAAGGTAGCAGTCTTCGTAACCAAAAAAACAAATGAATCATTGTTGTTGTGTTATTGGGTGCCATCAAGTCTATTTTGACTCATAGCAACCCCATGTGACAGAGAAGAACTACCCCATAGTGTTTTCTAGGCTGTAATCTTCAAATCTTCACAGGAGCAGATCGCCAAGTCTTTCTCCCATGGAACCACTGGTGGGTTTGAACCAACAACCATTCAGTTAGCAGCTGAGTACTTAACTGTTGAGCCACCAGGGTCCCTAAATGAATCCTTAGAAGTATAAATTAAAAAACAAAAAAATCATATCTAGCCAGCAGAACATCAAAAACAAAGGGATGTATTAAATGTTCTCAAAGTACCAAGAGAAAATAACTGTCAACCTAGAATTCTATATTGGGCAAAGTATTCTTTCATAACATGGCTGACTAAGCCAAAAACCCATTGCCATCCAGCTGATTCTGACTCATAATGACCCTATAGGATAGAGTAGAACTCCCCATAGGGTTTCCAAGGCTGTAATCTTTACGGAAGCAGACTGCCACATCTTTCTCCCGCAGAGTAGCTGATGGGTTCAAGCCATCGACCTTTCAGTTAGCAGCCAAGCACTTAACCATTATACCACCAGGGCTCCTTAACATCAGTGAACTAAAGATATTTTCAGATACCCACAAATTGAGGTAGTTTACCAACTACATACTGTCACTAAAAGAGCTTCTAAAGAATGTGTTTTATAAAGAAGTTATTGAACTCTTAACAAGATCTGAGAAAGCAGTATATATGTCGAAGCCACTATCGATTATATAAAACATTAACACAAATGTCTAATATTTGGGGGATAAAAAATGCAATAACCAAATACAAGAAACAATAATATGTGAGTTGGGAAAGAGTGATGAGTTAAAGCCTTTTAAGGTGCTTATTGGGAGAACGGATAAATACAATGATTAAATTTAGACTTTATAATGTTAAATATTTCTGATAAAATGTTTATTATAACCACTAAAGGAATAGTAATAAAGTGTAAAACTTCTACACTAGAAGATGAAAAATATAAATAAAATGATGTTTGGGGAGATTTAGCTGGATACAAGTAGAGTTAAAATAATTGCACAGTGGCTGGAATAAATATAAGACTTGTTGAAAAAAGAACATTCAGTAATATTTACTGAATATTCAGTTCAAAAATATGAACATATCTGAACCTGTAATAAAAAAAAAAACTGGATATAATTTTCTGTTTTATATCCAAAGAACTGTGTTGCAAGTATGAATTGCTGTTCATCATTATGTGAATGATGGTAACTCAAAGCAACAGTCAACATATGTAAACATTGTGAAATCTAATCTTATTGTTCACTGAGCTTCCAGGAACAATTGCAGAACACTAGCCTCACAGGAGGCCAATTATAAGAATATAGCCTCTAGGCTCACACAATCACAACATCTGTAAAAGTCCCCTTTCATGGATGGTTTACAGTAGATTTTATTATAGCTTTCAGGCTGTACCAGTGGCTTTGGCATACTCAGCTAATAATATCAGCCAACAACCAATAAAAGCCAGATAATGAAAACCATTACTTTTAACTGTAAATAATTTATGAGTTTAAATTTGTTCTAATATGATACTAATCATTGATTTAAAAACCAAAAACTTAGTTAAAAGCTAATTTTCCACTAATTTTACATATTTTGGAACACAAATAAAAACTACTGAGAAATAGTATTCTAATTTATAAGTCTAATGGAAACTTCTCATACTGCTGAGATGGTGATAAACAATAAATATATCATACATAAATTTATAAATATGTCAAACAAACAAATAAAAATTTAGAAACTGCTGTTTCTAAAACTTGATGAGAACTTCATTTGCACTGAACACTTTTCAAGATCTTTATACTCAATAAAAAATGTAAATCCACTTCTAAATAAAAATCCAAAACCAAACCCGTTGCCGTCAAGTCGCTTCCAACTTTACAGCGACCTTAGCAAGTGTTTAGTCATTGGCATATACTAATGTAGTGGCGAGACATGGGTTATTCAAAAGTTACCCTGGGTTCTAATTAAGGACATATACTTCATTAGTAGTTAAACAAGATAGAAATATTGATAATTTTTTTGTAGGGGGGAAGGGAAATCTAAAATCTGTTATTCTAAAGTTCAAAAAGACATAATATTTTTGACCATTACAATCCTGGTCAATATAAAAGTCATTTGCAGATAGAATCATTGATACAGAAACACGTTTTCTTAGCTCTTATTTCAGGAAAATACTTCTAACGTGGATTTTTCATATAAGGGGATTATTTCATTGTATATGTAAAGTATTACCACGAGGCGGCTGCATTAACATGTGAATGAGAGTTAGTGAGTACTTCCCAACACCTACCATCTATGGCTACAAATACCTTCTGAGAGAGTTGCAAACTGACAATTTTTAAAACTCCCTTACTTTTGCCACAAACATCCTTTCAAACAATTCTCCATTTTGATATCAGAGTAGTCTTTCTAACGTGTAAACTAATAAGTAGTTCTCTTGCTCAAAATTCTTTATTGTGTCCCTAACACTGACCAGAAAAACAACATAAACACTTTGGTATGGCACATAGGCCATTGTCAACTGCTTCAATATCTTCCTTTCCAACTATTCCCTCAATAAACACTTTAGTCTGATTCCACTGAAAACCAGTTCATCCCATAATCAGATCCATGCACACGCTATTTTCTCTGCCTGGTATGCCTTTGCCCATCGCTGTCCTCATCTACCATACCGACTATCGATACTTAAGGTCTTAGTTAAAATGTCACTTCTTGAGGTAATTCTTTGTTGTCCATGTCTTCATTAAGCTGAGTTAGGTCTCCCCTCCCTTGTGTTCATATTTTTACATTGTATTGTTAATGTGTATACATGTGTGCATGCATGGATGCATGCGTGTGTGTGTGTGTGTGTGTGTGTGTGTGTGTATTCGAGCATGTAGCACAGGGTCTGAAAATAGTCTATTTAAGAAGGCAAGTAGAAAGATTAATAATAAGGCTTGTTAGCTCTTCTAATTTAGTTTAACAATAAAAAAATCAGGTTAGTTTTTACCACCTTGACTCATTCTTAGAACATAATTTCCCTTAATGAGTATAGCAATATTTATGGCTGGTCATTAAATTTGGTTCTTGCCTTTCCAGAAAAAGGTATTTCAATAATTGCTTTAGATTTTCTCAAAGCTCTCGTTTATTGCTCACTCTATTGGCATTTGAAGCTGATATGTTTTACATGTTAGTTGGAGAGACAGTATAAATTTTGCTTTGTGGGGCAGTTGCTGTAAGACTATGATTAGTATTAAGAGATTGAAAGTGAGTTAGATTTTCAAAAATCTTTAATTTACATTGCAAGATCAGTTATTCATTTTTAAATTGTTTCTTCTCTTCTCTATTTTTTCTTTCTCCTTACGCATCCAAAATCAGAAACAGAGTATGTAGAATATAGAGCAATCCTGATAATCTCCCTTTTAAACATATAATTACTATTGCATTGTCTTAAGAGATTTAATTTACTACAAGATTATTCAATCTTATATTATCATATGGAGCTCTCGTGGTGTAGTGGTTAAGCGCTACGGCTGCTAACCAAAAGGGTGGCAGTTCAAACCCACCAGCCACTCCATGAAAATCCTATGGGGCAGTTCTATTCTGTCCTATAGGGTTGCTATGAGTCGGAATTGACTCATCAACAACAGGTTTGGTTTGTTTTTGGTATATTACTGTATATCTCAGAAACTGATTCACACTAAGGTAGAAAAGTTATGGACTGACAATATTTAGCAACAGGATTGTTTTTGTTATTTTACTGATTAGAATTAAATAAATGATATTTACAAATAATCTCTACTATAAAAAACAGATAAATAGGAAAATAAAGGGAAAGAAATAATGGAATATTTTCTTTTGCTTTGCAAATGAAAACAATTCTCTGTATAGTTTCTCATAAAAACTTCAAAAAGAGAATCAGATCAATATCCTAAAGTATTTTTTTAAAAATATAAATCCTGATTTCACTACAATTTTTAGTAAATATGGAATGAAACAACATAGTAAACTAATGTACTTAACAACAATAGATCATACCACCTAAAAGAAATGTCAAGAACTCAGTTAACATATTTAATTCCAGCCTTCTGACATTTCAGAAAATTTTAGTGAATTTCCCTCATTACATAGCTAATTAAATCCAAAATTAGAAAAAACCTGAAAAAAAGGACAAGGATTTCAAGAGACTAATATCATGTGACACCCTCATGTACGAAAAAATGGTTTGAAATTATATAACAGTACAGGAACTCTTAATAATAATTTTGAGAAACGATGGAGATTGTACACACTTTAAGTATACAGAAATGTGTTCAAATAATGTTCAAATATTTTATCAAAAGTAGATAATAGAGAAAATCCACCAAAATGAAAATTCACTTTTGTGAAAAATGTATACTTGCAAATGGGTAAATGAGTTATAGAAAAACACAGATTCCTTAACAGAAAATTAGTCAGGGACTCACTAGCTGAGAGTTTGCTATAAAGGTGAAGGATAAACTTTAGTTCGTCATCCTTTAGGCCATATGAATATGAGCTTTTGATGTCCAGATCTAAGTCTGCCATCTTACCTTAGGTTATCTCATCATAGATTTATGAATAGCCTTTATAATTATAAAGATCAAGAAAAATTTCCCTTGCTTTGGCATGTGTTTAAGAGATGTACCAGTCAACAGAAATATGAACAACTCTTTCTACCAGTTCTACAGGTGACAACTTGCTTACCAACGATAGCAAATTATAATAGGTTAAAAATAAATGCTTTATTCCTTAAAAGTGGCTTGGAATAAACAATAGTTTAAGTATACATGGCTTATAGAATCATTTCTAGAAAAAGAAATTCAGCTACCACCAACTTAAATTTTGTGTTTGAACTACACTTTCTAAGTTTATTTTAGTCACAAATTCCGTCACTAAGTGAGAATATTATGCATTTTACCTGCTTTCATTCTCTTGACCAAAGGCTGGTTCCTGTGTACAGTTTCACACAAGTATATAGCAGTGGTTTTACACCTTATACCCAAACTGGTTATGACCATACAGTCCTACCCTGTCATGGATTGAACTGTGTCCCCCAAAAATATGTGTCAACTTGGTTAGGCCACAATTCCCAATATTGTGGGATTGTCCTCCATTTTGTGATTGAATTTTATGTTAAGAAGGATTAGCGTGGGATTGTAGCAACACCCTTACCCAGGTCATATCCCAGATCCAATGTAAAGGGAGTCTCCCTGGGGTGTGGGCCGCACCACCTTTTATCTCTCAAGAGATAAAAAGGAAAGGGAAGCCAGCAGAGGGGCATGCTTCATACCACCAAGAAAGCAGTGCCTGGAGCAGAGCATGTCCTTTGGACCCGGTGTCCCTGCGTGGAGAAGCTCCTAGCCCAGGGGAAGACTGATGAAAAGGACCTTCCTCCAGAGCTAACAGATAGAAAAAGCCTTTCCCTGGAGCTGATGCCCTGAATTTGGACTTGTAGCCTACGAGACTATGAGAAAAAAATTTCCCTGTGTTAAAGTCATCCACTTGTGGTATTTCTGTTATAGCAGCACTAGATGACCAAGACATACCCCTTTCAGCCTGCAAATACCCTGAGCACATATGGCCTATAAGAAAATAAATTCAATTTTCCTTTGAAAGAGCCCAGAACCTGAGAAATTTAACAGCAATAATAATTATTATCGTGCCTGAATTCCCATATCAAAGACTAAACAAAGATTATGTTTTATCCTAAAAAAGAAATCTAAACAGTCTGACTTTGTAACGATCTGGCAAAACATATTCTAACCACTGGGTATGCACAGTGTCTGGTGAGTGATACCAGACTCTGAGTAAATAGTTAAAAGTGAAAAAAAAAAATTCAACTACTTATGTTTGGAAGGACATTGAATTTTAAAGAAGGTTTATGAAGGCTCATGTCCTTTGACCTTCTCTTATTACTATTGCCCAGTGAACCTTTTCAGGATGAATGGTGTATATCTTTATCTGTGACAATCCATTTAGCAATCACAATATTTCCTAGAAGTTAGATAAATTGACCACTCACTTAAAAAGAAGAAAGGCCAATGTCAATTTCAGCAGAGGTCACTCAATCCAGTTTTGTTCTATATTAAATTGTCATCAGATCTCAACAGTGATTTCATCAATAACCCATCTAACTAGCATGTTACAAAATTTAGAAACCAATCACCTGCCCTATAGAATAAATGAAATAGGTAAATAAGACACAACTCTCTAAGGCAAACCCACAGAGTATTGAATCTAAAATCATACTGGACCAAGATTCTCATTTATCATTTAAACTAAACATGAATTTTAGAAATAACTCTGTTGTTCAAACTTTTGACCTCATAGAGATCACAAGAGTGAATGTCATGTGGACATTGTAAATATGAGAAATTTTACTCTTTGCCAAACTAGCCAAACAAAGACTATATAAAAAAGCAAAGTGTATTATGATATTATAACCTGAATCAATTAATGAGGAGCCTGTCAGACAGATCCAGAATGTGGACTGATCTACAGGAAAGCAGGCCCAAGTTCTTCAGATTAAATGTCATGAAGAACACAGGGAGGCAGAAGGACTCAGACTGGGGAGAATAAAGAGACATCTTAACCAATGAAATGAATGAGCCTTGGTTTTATCCAAAACTGAAGGACAATCACCAAGCTGAAAGGAGCATTTTGAGGAAAACTGGGGAAATTTGAAAATGTACAAAATTTGAAAAATTCTATCGAATTAATGCTTATTTTCTTGGGTATGGTAATGGTGATGTGGCTGTGTAGGAGAATGTCTTTGTTTATTGGAAATTCAGGATAAAATATTTAGGGGGGCCGCCATGATATTTGTAGCCAACTTCTAATGATTTAGCAAGATGAAAGTGTGTGTGTGTGTGTGTGTGTGTGTTTATATGTGTGTGTAGAGACTGAGCAATTATAGGAAGAGAACAGTTCATGAATCTAGTAAGGTGTACACAGGAATACATTCTTTCAACTTCCCTATAGATTTTAAAAAATTAATTTAAAATAATAATCAGGTCATGTTATCCTCTGCTTAAAAACATGCACAGCATCCCATTTTATTCAGAATCAGAACTAGTCTTTGCAACGTCTTACAAGGCCCTAAATGATCTATTTCCTCCAATCTCTCTACCTCTTTCCCTACAACACTTCTCAATTTGGTACTTCACTCCAGCCACACTGGTTTCTTTGCTGTTCCTCAAACATGCCAGTCACCCCTTTGCACGCCCTGTTCCCTCAGCCTGGAACGTTCTTACCCTGAATGTTTTAATTCTTTACTTAAGACACTTCTATGAGACTTACTCTAACCAACTTATTTAAAATTGTAACTCAGTTGCAACACTTTAATCTCCTATACTTTTGTTTGTTTACATAGCACTTCTCAAATTGTTTTACATTTGATCATATAGTATTTTCATTTTATTGTTTATATCATTCAAAAGAAAGCTTCAAGAGGGCATGGATAGTTTGTTGTTGTTGTTGTTGACTGAAAACCTAGACAAGTTTCTGGCACAGAGGTGGGCTTAATTAATTCTTATCAAAAAATTAATAAATGAACAGCCTCATGGCTTTCCTTGCAGTTAGAAAAGGAAAGATCTGAGTGCACTTTTGTGAAGGAACATAATGGGTTAGGGAGGGTAAAAAGCTCCAAGGAGGAAACTGCTCCAACATGGGGAGCTAGAAGCCTGGGAGAAAATCCAAGGAATAAGGAGTTAGAATGAGAGATGACCTAAAGGCACAGTAATTACAGCTATTTGCTCACTCAACAATATGAGTAAAGAACTAAAAGGGGAGTGAAATAAATCTATTAACCATTCTCTAAATATTTTGTAATGTGGAAATGATCATTTACAATTTGAAGGATTTGTAATATATATACAATCCAGTGTGATGTGCAAGAAATATTTAATAAGTAATGTGTGAGAAATATTTATCAGAATTTAAAGAAGACCACACTCATCAGGGCTATTTAGTATCCTAACCCAATGACGGTGTTTATGTTCATGTTCATGTTGCAGATTGCATCTTACCTGCCTTCAAAACTCACCCCTAAAAGAGCCTGGGCTATTATCACTGTCAGCTGTCCTACAGTATATCAGGAGATACTGGCTGAATGGAACAATATGTTTGTCAAAACCTCCTAATAAGTTCTTCATATTTTAACTGTTAACACCAGGGATGCAATCACAAACAGGCTTAACACCACAGGGAATATATACCAATTGGCAAGCAATGTGTCCACAGGGAAACAGAGAGTCATTTAAACTGTCTAGGAGTACAAAGGAAACCCTGGTGGTGCAGTGATTAAGAGTTTGGCTGCTAACCAAAAGGTCAGCAGTTTGAATCCACCAGCTACTCCTTGGAAACCCTATGAGGAGTCGACTATGAGTCGGAATTGACTTGATGGCAATGGGTTGTTTTGTTTGTTTGTTTGGTTCTTTTTTTAGGAGTAGAGAGAGACTTACAGGAATCTTGAGGTAGGAATGTAGGTAACTTGAAGCTTTTTCTTGGGATATGGATTATGTTCTCACCTTTCTTCTCCTGGGCCTATTTAAGAGATTAATGACAGATCTGATCAAAAGTAATCTCCAATTCTCCCTTATAGTCTGAGCTCAGGGGCAGATCTCCCAAATTAAGGACACTAAAACTTTTAAATGGTTTTATATAAAGTGTTGGGAGATTTTCCATGTTTTTAATATAGAGTTTAGCTGTTAAAAAGAAAAAAATAACATTAAGTAGAATTTATTGTCCATTATTAAATTTATAATATAAAATACATTGTTCTTACAGTTTCATCTAAGAACATAATGCTTATATGAAAAATATATTTTGAATTACAATCACTGGGCTCACAAAAAAACTTCTGGATCATAATCAACCTCAGCATCCCATTCTTTGTCCTTTCAAACACATGGCCTATTGCAGTACATTTAGCAGATTTTAAAATACTCACTTGTAGAGTAAGCTATTCTGAAAAATTCATTTCAAAGACATTTATAACCAAATAAGATGATTATTAAGTAATCAATTGTGTAGGTCCCTTGGTTGGGACATAAGGAAATAACCCATATTATCACTGGGTTACCATTTAACATTAGTTTGTGATGACTGTTGTTGTTAAGTACGATCTAGTCTGTTCTGACTTATAGTGACTCTATGTACAACAAAATGAAACACTGCCTGGTCCTGTGCCATTCTCACAATCGTTGCTAGATTTGAGTCAATTGTTGCAGCCACTGTGTCAAACCATCTTGTTGAGGATCTTCCTCTTTTTTGCTGACCCACTGCTTTACCAAGCGTGATGTCCTTCTCCAAGGACTGGTCCCTCCTGATAACATGTCCAAAGCATGTGAGACAAAATCTCACCATCTTCATTTCTAAGGAACATTCTAGATGTACTTCTTCCAAGACAGGTTTGTTTGTTCTTCTGGAAGACCATGGTATATATACAATATTCTTCACAAACACCATAATTCAAAGATATCAATTCTTCTTCAGTCTTCCTTATTCATTGTCCAACTTTCACATGCATATGAGGCGATTGAAAATACCATGGCTTGGGTCAGGTGCTCCTTAGTCCTCAAGGTGACATCTTTGCTTTTGAACACGTTAAAAAGGTCTTTTTCAGCAGATTTGCCCAATGCAATGCACTGTATGATTTCTTGACCGCTGTTTTCCATGGGTATTGGTTGTGGATCCAAGTAAAATGAAATCCTTGACAACTTCAATCTTTTCTCCATTTCTCATGATGTTGCTTATTGGTCCAGTTGTGAAAATTTCTGTTTTCTTTATGTTGAGGTGTAATCCATACTGAAGGCTATGGTCTTTGAACTTTATCAGTAAGTACTTCAAGTCCTCTTCACTTTCAGCAAGCAAGTTTGTGTCATCTGCATAGCACAGGTTGTTATTGAGTCTTCCTCTAATCCTGATGCCTCATTCTTCCGCATATAGTCCAGTTTCTCAGATTATCTGCTCAGCATACAGACTGAATAATATGGTGAAAGGATGCAACTCTGACGCATACCTTTCCTGATGTTAAACCACGCACTATCTCCTTGTTCTGTTTGAACGACTGCCTCTTAGTCTATGTACAGGTTTCCCATGAGCACAATTAAGTGTTCTGGAATTCCCATTCTTCGCAATGTTGTCCATAATTTGTTATGATTCACACAGTTGAATGCCTTTGCATAGTCAATAAAACACAGGTAAACATCTTTCTGGTATTCTCTGCTTTCAGCCAAGATCCATCTGACATCAGCAAGGATATCCCTCATTCTACATCCTCTTCTGAATCCAGCCTGAATTTCTGGCAGTTCCCTGTTGATGTATTGCTGCAGCTGTTTTTGAATTATCTTCTGCAAAATTTTACTTATGTGTGATATTAATCAATATTAATTTGTGATGATAAATCAGTTTAACTAGATATTTATCACTTTTGTTCAGGAAGGAGTTAGAATGAGAGATGACCTAAAGGCACAGTAATTACAGCTATTTGCTCACTCAACAATATGAGTAAAGAACTAAAAGGGGAGTGAAATAAATCTATTAACCATTCTCTAAATATTTTGTAATGTGGAAATGATCATTTACAATTTGAAGGATTTGTAATATATATACAATCCAGTGTGATGTGCAATAAATATTTGCATATTTAGTTTTATTCACTAGTACTTGGATTTTAAATAAGAAATATTTCAATGAGACCTCCTGTTAATTTTAATCTAAAATCATATTTTATATATATATAATATTTTATATACATATATGATATCAAAACCAAAACAAATAATATAAACAAAAGCAACATTTTGGAAAACTGGATATTTCATTTATATTATCTGGAGCCCTGGTTGCATAGTGGTTAAGAACCCAGCGGCTAACCAAAAGGTCAGCAGTTCCAATCCACCAGCTAGTCCTTGGAAACCCTATGGGACAGTTCTACTCTGTCCTGTGGGGTCGCTATGAGTCAGAATCGACTCTTGACAGCAACAAGTTTTTTTTTCTTCCTAATCTTAAATTGCATTTTCTTGTCATTATTGCATTTGATCCCAGTACAAAAATTATGAGCTATGTCATAGGACATATGTTAAAGGTTGGCTATGAATAGTGGTGAGCTAAATATTCATATCACTATTCCATGTGTTCTTTTACATACTGAACTGACACCTAATTCACTGATCTTTATGTAAGTAGAGTAAAAAAATATTTTTTTAAAAAAATCAAATTATTATCGTGAATACTTTTACAAAGTTGTTTTTATCATCATTCAGTTGAACTGTACTTTATCATACTCAAGGATTTATTTAATCAATAAAAATATCAAAGTTAGATTACAGTTAATTTTAAGTGATTACAACTTAAATAATTAATGTTACGTTCAAAAGCCAAAACAAAGGTCCTTTTTGCTAAAGGGAAATAATAGCATTCCTAGAATTATATTTAACTCTAATTGCAATAATCTAATTTAATCCTAGATTTAAATTTGCTCAAAATCTGATCTTGAAAAACCATTCTATGCATGAAATTACAGGAACATTTTCTTTTGTTCTAGAATTAAAAGTGATAGTGAGTGAATTTAATTGAACTTTCTTTAGGAAAAAGGACTAAAGTTGTCAGGAGGAAATCCACAACGATAGTTTCAGTTTGACTTTGGAATTAGTCAGTACTCAGATCTTCCTAGAAATCTCTATTCTACTCCAACAACTAAAGAGACAGCATGAAATTTAAATCCTAAATTGAATTATCACAGGTAATTCTAGCTTGTGTGATTTAAATGATTTGTTTTAGACTTCCAATATTTTTGGAAAAAAATAAGCATGACATCTCTTCCCTTTTTTCCCCCCAATAGTGAACATTCATGTACACTTTACAAAAAATTAATGTTAAAGCAAGGTTTATATTTATGGGCTACCCCTGAGACTACGGCCTTTAGACACCCTTCTAACTTGAAACTGATGCCATTCCTGGAGATCACCTTTCAGGCAAATAATAGATAGGCCTATAAATAAACAATAACACACATGAGGAAAGTGCTGCTTAGAACAATCACCTATATGAGACCAAAAGAACAACATATGTCCGAAAGATGAGAATACAGCAAGGGCAGGAAAACCAGACAAATGGATATGGGGAATTCAGGGTGGTAATGGGAGGAGTGCTAACACACTGCGGGGACTAAAACCAATGTCATGGAACAATCTGTGTATAAACTATTGAATTGGAATCTAATTTGCTCTATAAACTTTCAACTAAAGCACAATAAAAAATATATATTTTTAAATCGCTGGGCAGAGGGCTGTGTGGACCATGGTCTTGGGGAACATCTAGCTCAGTTGGTATAACACAATTTATAAAGACAATGTTCTACATTCTACCTTGGTGAGTAGCATCTGGGGTCTTAAAAGCCTGTGAGCAGCCATCTAAGATACTCCACTGGTCTCACC
>NW_004444178.1:1210846-1215796 GCF_000243295.1 Trichechus manatus latirostris
ATCCCCAAACATGCTGAATATACTGAAATATTCAAATAAAGGTCTATTGGACAGATGAAACAATTATTTTTAATAGAATAGAGAAAATACAACATTCTTTGTGATATAATTTTTTTTTTTTAATCAAAGATGTTAGTTACATGGGAAAGGATAAAACCCCATTAATGTCTAAATAAGTTTGCTTAATAAAGATATGAACATTTAAAGGATGTTTTCATTTTTTGATACATTTGTTGTTGTTGCTAGGTGCCACTGAATTGATTTCGACTCATAGCAACCCCATGTGACAGAGTAGAACCGCCCCATAGGGTTTTCTAGGCTGTAATCTTTTTGGGAACAGATCACTAGGTCTTTCTCCCATGGAGCAGCTGGGTGGGTTCAAACCACCAACCTTTCGGTTAGCAGCCAAGCACTTAACCATTGCGCCACCAGGGCCCCTTTTTCTGAGGCACAGAAGGATTAAAAAACAAAAGATAATTTCTTCATATAAGTATCTCATAACACCTTTCCTTTGCATTTTTTTTAACCCAATAGTCAATTTTTCAAACCTGAAGTAGATAAATATAGATAGACAGATGGACAGTAAGAGATTCTTCATCATAATTAATATTATGGAACACCTTTTTCATGTATAATGAAAAAATCCCATTTAAATCTATTTTCCATTAATTATTAAAAAATCAATATTGGCATTTTTTTAATTTAATAAGTATTTGTACCAATTACTACTAATAAAAACAACCAAAGAATTTTACTTTAATGCTTATTAGAAAAAAATATACATATATAAAATTAGCATAGAATATGAAATCGTTAAAAATGTTATGAATAAAGGAAGAAAAGTTTGGGATTGTGAAAAAGTTAGTGCTATGGATTGAATTGTGTCCTCCCAAAACATGTGTTGTAAATTTTAATGTCTATGCCTTATAATCCCATTTGAGAATGAGTTATCTTTGTTATGTTAATGAGACAGGATTAGTGTAGGGTGTGTCTTAAATCAATCTCTTTTGAGATATAAAAGAGATTAAACAAGCAAGCAAAAGTATGGGGGAAAACAGATGTCAAACCACATGAAGATCACCCAGGAGCAGAAACTCAGAAGAGACAAGGACCTTTTCCAGGGCTGACAGAGAGAAAAAGCCTTCCCCTAGAGCCAGCAACCTGAATTTGGACTTCTAGCCTCCTAAACTGTGAGAAAATAAACTTGTATTTGTTACAGCAGCACTAGATAACTAAGACAGTTTATAATTCAGTACATAAATGTAGCCAATATAAAATAGCTAATTTAAAACATTGGTTAATGCAGCAGTAACCATCAAATTTTGGTTTATAAGTAATCAGGTTTAGAAATTTGTATATTTTAGAGATATTAGTTGTTCTCAGTTTACTCTATGCAATTCCAATAAAAATTCCAGTGTTTTTTTTTTTTTCTTTCTGAAGTTTGGAAAAGTGATTTTAAAGCTTATCTTGAAGAATAAAAATCTAATAATAGATTGAAGAAGTATAGTAATTACTTCAAATTGAGTTTAAAAAAAAAATTCTACTACAATAGTTAACACTGACCCTCATGCAATAATCAATGATATTATTAATGAAGACTACACTTAAGACTCAATGTACCTAAGAATTTGCATGTAATAAGATGTTATCACACATTTGTGGAGAAAGAAAGGATGAATGTTTTTGAGATGATAAAAGGTGATTCCTTAGAGTCTATCATAATAAAAAATAAATGTCACATAAATTCAGCAGTTAAATGTAAAATCAAAACCTAAGGAACAACATTATGAGAAGTAGGTAATAATTGTGTTGGATGGTGAAAAATGATCTTCTAAGCATGAAGTCAACTATACCAAAATGAAGAAAATCAATATATTTGTAGAAAACTTTGAATTTTGACATATTACATTAAAATCATAAAAGATTTTAAGTAGAAAAACTACATATAAGATGATGAATAAAAAGCCTGATTTCAATGACAAGGGAAAAAAAAAAACTAAACCATGTAGAATAATGAACAAATATCATGACCACTCACGGCAAACACAAACACACACACACAATTAAATAGCCAGAAATTATACACAATCCAGCTTTGTATAATAATAATCTGAAAATTAATTTTTAACCATTAAATTATCTAAACTTAACATAATAAAATGATAATAATAATATTCAGTATTGGCAAGGATTTGGTGAAGTGGCACTCATACACTGCTGGTGGGAGTATAAATTAAAACAATAATTCTGTAAAACAATTTGTCAAGAACTGTACAATTAGCCTTCCCTTAGTTCCAGTAAATATCTATCTAGGAATGTTGTTTAAGAAAATAAAATGACATAATAATTAAGTAAAAGATTGTTTAGTGTAATGTTATCTGCAATTTAAAAAAAAAAAAGAAACTAAATATCCCATAGGTTAATTTAAAACAACTGTGGACATTCAAACAATGAAATAGTTACCGTATTTTCTACATTTTTACAAGAATGCACTCACTACCATCATATAAATTTCCATTTGGCAAGGAAATTAAATGAGATTTCATTTTCTTTTAACAGGTAAGTTGATAACAGAGTAGGCTTGCTTTCTGGAACTCTTGCGATGGTGAAGCAGATGTTTCCTAAGACATGATTGACCCAAGGGAGCTGCAATCTCAATAAAGCAAACTGAAAATGATTCTTTGGATAGCTTCTGTTGGGTGAAAATTGCCTCTTTCCAGACCACCAAAGATCTGAAACATGAAAGTTGGGGCATATGTTTCATTTTTTCCTTCAGAGCAGCTCAAATTTGTTGAAGAAGCTGTTTTAACCTCACATATGAAATTTTGCCCCAGAGACTGAATCTGCATATGAAAAATCAGTCCAAATAATGGAACACATCAACCTGCTGTGACTAAAATGCCTGGGAGGAAAATGCTGAAGGCTTTGTAATTTTTCAGAATTCCTTGGAGACAGAGAGAGAGAGAAAAAAAAGGCCTTCCCTTATTATCTGGTCACTCTTCACAACCTTATTTGCTAATAGAGAGGGTGGTCCATTAGCATCACATCTCATTTTGTGTTTTATGACTTTATACAGTGCCTTCTTCAAATGCACATTAGAGAGGATGAAGCACTACATCAGGTTTATTTCCTTTGGATTCGTCCATTTTAATGTTTACTATGTTTTGTAAAACTTGGAACTTAATCATTACATTTTTCATACTTGATCTATGAAATTTTTTTTAAAAATCAGCTTCTGAAAATATAGACATTAAGATCAATTGTATGACCTGATGAAACACTAAGGAGCCAAAGATGCATCCTGATAATTCATAGGATTCTTTCAAATGAAAGTCTTAACATGGAAAAGTTTTAGAGCGTTTCATAGCTATTTAAAATTGGAAAGTGCCAGTATTAATGGATTCTATCTCTCTCATCAGGCCTAGTATAAATTTAAGGCATTTTAGCCATTAATGACAACTGCTGTTAGCTTTCGAAACATTGCTATAGATTTTGCAGTTGATTTAATATCAAGAAGGTTAACCATCCTACATTTGTTCATTTAGGCACTCATTCTGTGTATAGTCACAGTTGTTATAAAAGCATTTGAAGATATAATTAATCATTTTCGAGAACAGAATGTAAAGTGATGCTTATTTTGCATGATAGCAAATCACCAGAGATAATGTGCAAGGAAGAAATGCAAAAAATAATATAAGTTCTTCAGCTCAATTTCTAAAGAGCCCATTTCCTTTACAGGATGTGAACTAGTAACAGAAAGGGACATTTGATCTCATTTGATAAAATTCTCAAGAGAATCACTACACTTCTTTCACAAAAAGGCCAAAAATTCAATAATTCAATGAAGATAATGCTTACATGTCCAAAAACGCAGAGAGCACTAGAGCCATCTGACCCAATAAACTAACAGGAAAGGCCATCATTCTATTGTAATAGTGTAACAAAAACTATGTTTCAAATGCAAACTAAGTTCACACACACACACACACACACACACACACACACACACACACATTTCAACTTGCAGCCCTAAATCAACTGTGACCAGCACCTATGAACTAGAGTATTTTAATATGATTCCGAATCTCTAAGAAACAAGTCCAGATCATTTGATCTCTGTCTCATGATCCCAGGCAAATCCTCAATCTGACCTAGGACAGATCTCACGATCAACAGCCATGTGGGCAGATCATCCCTCTTATGGGACACTGGACTAGAGAAAGGAAAACATGATTCCTAGATCTCACTTGTTTGTGTGCTTCTGAATTTCCAGTGTTCATGTGGATAAACAGTCCAATCTAGAATTTTCTACCACTTAAATCCCATGGATGCCTAGCATTGTTGTTGTTAGTTGCTATCAAGTTGATCAAAATTCAGCAAATCTATATTAAGTTAATAATATTTAACAGAGATGAAATAAGTGTTATAGGAACTGTGTCTTGGCTCACTTTTGAACCTGGTATTTTTTTCCTATTAGAATCCTGAATATATTACACCATGGAAGCTGTTAAAATTGTACCTTCTCCTATAACAAGAAACCCATTGCCATCAAGTCCATTCTGACTCACAGCGACCCTACAGGACAAGCTAGAACTGCCCCACAGGGTTTCCAAGAGGGTAATCTTTATGGAAGCAGATTACCACATCTTTCTCCCTTGGAGCAGCCAGAGGGTTCAAACTGCCCACCTTTTGATTAGCAGCTGAGCACTTACCCAATGTGCCACCAATGTGCTCCTTATAACAAGAAAATCCCCCCTATGCTCTAGATACATTCACATACTTGAGTGTCAGTTTCTAGATGGTGCACTGGAAAAGATAATTCACTAAGTCGCTTCTTATCTAAAAGATAAAAACTTCCTCCTCACACATTTTAACAATTTATTCAAAAATAACATCTTTTATTATTCCTCACCAGATAATTAATGCTTTAACCAAGTTGTAATGATTAAC
>NW_004444178.1:1225268-1287177 GCF_000243295.1 Trichechus manatus latirostris
TTCAGGATTGCTGTTTTCTCTGTTTGGCTTAGTTTTTCGGATCTTTGCTGTGGAGGGACAGTGTGCTGCTTCTGCCTAGAGCGCCATTTTGCTGGAAGTCCCTTGTCTATCTTTTTTAAGGTCACCTTTTTTCTACAAGCAGCAGTTTAAACCCTCAGAATAATCCTCAGTTAACATCTTTAACTTATGCTCAAAGCTTATTTATTCAACCTTTTATCCCCCCATTCTTCTCCCACCACTCAATATCGTCTGCTATTTCTAAAGTCCTGGTCCTTACCCTTCTTAGCATGAATCATTATATTAACTTGCTTATATATCTCTCTACATCTAATCTCTTTCCTTTTCAAGTCAGCAAACATGGGGTTTCAGAATTTTTACTGCAAAACACAGTTAAATAATTTATGAGATACACTGTGACTTATAAGAGGAAGTAAAAACTTTGGAAAATTGTCCAAAATTTTATCAAATCTATCAGAATATGAGTGTGGGAGTCAGAATCCAAGATATCCCCCTATGCTCTCTACCTCCTAGTATTTACTCCCTTTCATAGTTCCCTCAGGAGCTCTGGTGGTGCAGTGATTAAGTGCTCAGCTGCTAACCAAAAGGTCAGTGGTACGAACCCACTAGCTGCTCCATGGGAGAAAGATGTGGCAGTCTGCCCCCATAAAGATGACAGCCTTGGAAACCCTATGGGGCAGTTCTACTGTCCTATAGGGTAACTATGAGTCAGAATCAACTCAATGGCAATGGGTAAGATATAGTTCCCTCCCACACTGAATAAGCCTGGCCTATGTAACCAATATGGAAACCTGGCGGTGTAGTGGTTAAGAGCTATGGCTGCTAACCAAAAGGTCGGCTGTTCAAATCCACCAGGTGCTCCTTGGAAACCATATGGGGCATTTCTACTCTGTCCTATAGGGTTGCTATGACTTGGAATCGACTCAGTGGCAATGGGTTTGGGTTTTTTTTGGTATGTAACCAATAGAATATTGCAGAAATAATGGCACGTGACTTTTGTGGCTAGGTCATAAAAGACATTCTAGCTTTCACTTGGCTTCTCTTGGATCAGTAGTTCGAGATCATGGCAACAGATGGAAGCCAGTTGCCTTGTTTTAAGGACACTCAAGCAGCCCTATAGAGAGGTCCATATGGTGAGGAACATGTTATGAGGTCACTAGCCATCAACCAGATCCAAGCAAGTGAGTAAGCCACCTTTGAAGTGGATTCTGTAGCCCCAGTCAAGCCTTTAGATGACTGTAGCCCTGCCCAACGCCCAACTGCAACCTCAAGAGAGACCCTAAGCCACAACCACCTAGCTAAGCCACTCCCCAGATTCCTGACCCACAGAAACTGTGTGAGATAATAAATGTTTATTCTTTTAAGCCACTAATTTTGGGAGTAATTTTTATACAGTAATGGATATGGAATACAATGAGACTTTTAATTTTATGGGGGGGAATTCTGTAGGAACAAAATACCCTGGATGAAAAATCAAAACATGAGTGATAGGTATGAGGCAGTGGAAGCACGCACAGTACAAAGCACTTTTCAAGGTCAGAAGATAAAGAAAAGGTCTTGCTGCACACCCTCTCCCTCACATAAAATACGATTTAACAACCTTCCATATAGTCCATTTTATTTCATACATAGTTCATGTTTGCTACAAATAAATTACATATTAGCAAAACCTGGGTTGACCCTAAACTAAAAAGATCTGCCTACTCACATATTTCTCTTATTTGCAAGTTCACAGAGCAGCTGTGTTAGATACTAAAAAAAATAAATAAAAAGAGTTCTACATTCAGACTAACCCAATTCTTCTCTATTTTGAAATGCAGGTTTTAAAGGGTTCTGTTTCCAAAAGTTTAACACAAAAATTATATTTGAATATTCTCAGTCATTGTAAATTAAGAGAAAAATTCTTCTAACTTATAGACTAGGGTTTCCAAACCTTTAATACTGATATGGAGCCCTGGTGGCACAGTCGTTAAGAGCTTGGCTGTTAACCAAAATGTCGGCAGTTCAAATCCACCAGCCACTCCTTGGAAACCCTAGAGGGTAGTTCTATTCTGTCCTACAGGTTCGCTATGAGTCGGAGTCGACTTGACAGCAATGGAAAAAAAAAAAAAAACTGATATAAGGAGCCTGGTGGCACAGTTGTTAAGCACTCGGCTGCTAACCAAAAGACCAGCAGTTCAAATCCATCAGCCGCTCTGTGGGTGAAAGATGTGGCAGTCAGCTTCGGTAAAGATTGCAGCCTTAGAAACACTGTGGGACAGTTTTTTCTGTCCTGTAGGGTCGCTATGAGTCAGAATCGACTTGATGGCAACAGATAATACTGATATTTGGGGCTGGACAATTTTTTTTGTGAAGAACTGTTCCTCACATTGTAGGATGTTTAGCAGCATCTGTTGCCGTATCTCCCCTAATTTGTGGCAATCAAAAATGTCTCCAGACATCGTCAAAGGTCCTCTGGGGTGCAAATATTATCCTTGGTTAAGAATCACAGTATAGATATGATAGTTTAATATAATTTATAAGCATTTACTGAAAAAGATATTTTAATAGCAAAAAGTAGTAGTGTTCCCATCTATTCAAAAGCACTTTAGGCCTAAGGGTGAAATATAAAGAAAATCCAGAACCTTCAGTTGGGATTTTCTGATTAAAGAGTCTGAGGCCATCTCCCATAGTTACCATAATTTGTCAGATTGTCACAAATGATCAGTCTGATGTTAAGAATCAACAGGAAAAAATATTTTTAGAGATGGGTCTAGGATGTTCTTATCACAGAAGATAAACAAAGCTTATATATATATAAATATATGTGTGTGTGTATATATATATTTATAAAGCAACCATTCATTCTCAGTACTTCTAGAAGGTGCTCAAATGAACTGCAAGTTTATCATTTAGAAAAGGAGAAAAGTAGTTTTCTTTAAGCACTGGGATGTCAGAAATTACAATCCAAGTGTCTTTTGTCAAAACCCCAAAGTTGAGTGAACAGTAATCACTGCCTAAATTAAACAAAGGTCTCAAATAAATTTAGGCAATAAAATATTCTAATATGGCCTTAAAAGAGAAATCTAAATATAAAATAAAAACCAAATATGTTTTTGATTCTCTTCTACTTATTAGGCTTACAGGTATCTCTGCCATTCAGTATGTCTTTCCTGTAGCACCAGTAAGTGTGGAAAGCAAAGGGAATGGTTTCTTGCAATATTGGAAACTACCTGGCAATATTACAAGGTATTTTGGAAACTTTTCTATAATAAATGCTGATTTTACATACATGTTTTCACTTTCTGTGAACGATTTGCAACAGTCTACTCTTTTTTTTGGAATCTGCACTACAAAAACAGCAAAATTATGCTATTTTTTGTTAGAGTTCTCGCAGAAGCAGATGCTGAAACAATGATTTAGGTGCACACACTTAATTTTCTGGTAAAGGAAACACTGGTGGGGGGGTGGGGAAGTGAAAAGGGGAAGGGGCCAATACTGAGTATGTTATTAAGCCACTGAGAGCAAGTGAATATTAATCCTGATAGAAAAACTCTGGGAGCCAGTACAGAATACCTGATTCAAGTTATCCTCTTGAGGGACAAGGGAGCTAGGGTATTTATATCCCAATCCTCCTAAGTAATTGTTTGAGGAATGCTGTCAGAAACACTAATTCGCTGGCACTTCCGGCCTCCTGCACAAGGAGGCAAAGCAGACATCAATGGCTAGAGAAGGCCCTCTAGTAAATAAATGCACCTAATCAGTGAGTTAGAGGAAATACGGGGCACTGAAAGCATCTACTATATTACATTCTATATAAACAATAAAATACAACAGTTCATAAATTTGAACAGTACATTTATCCCTTAGTTAGATATATTCTTTTAGTTGCAAAGAGGAAACATTTGTCTCTATGTATAAAAAATGCACTAAAAAATTTTTTTAGGAGAATCCAAATGAAATGAAAAATGCAAAACAAATCCTTTTTGGATCATCAGTTAATTAATTCCCGTCAGAGACTGAATTGTGCTCCCAAAAATGTGTGTATCAATTTGGCTGGGCCATGATTCCCAGTATTGTGTGATGTCCACCATTTTGTCATCTGATGTGATTTCCCTATGTGTTTAAATCCTGCCTCTATGATGTGAATGAGGGGTGATGGGCGGCAGTTGTGTTGATAAAGCAGGACTCAATCTACGGGATTGGATTGGATTGTGTCTTGAGCTGGTTTCTTTTGGGATATAAAAGAGAGAGGTGAGCAGAGAGACAGGGGGACTTCACACCACCAAGAAGGCAGTGTTGGGAGCAGAGGGAGTCCTTTGGACCAGGGTACCTAGCAGAGAAGCTCCTAGTCCAGAGGATGATTGATGACAAGGACCTTCCTCCAGAGCCAACACAGGGAGAAAGCCTTCCCTTGGAACTGATGCCCTGAATTTGAACTTCTAGCCTACTAGACTATGAGAAAATAAATTTCTCTTTGTTAAAGCCATCCACTTGTGGTATTTCTGTTATAGCAGCACTAGATAACTAAGACAATTCCCAATATATAAACCATGACTACACACTTACTATCTGCTTATTTTTATAGCATTTTTTGTTAACATACAGAAGCTTAAAAAAAACCTATCATCCTTGTTGACTGTAAAATTACAGCATTAACAAATTCAAATAGCACAGAAAGTGACAAAATAAAATGTGAACATTCTCCTTGCCTCATTCCAAGCTCTCTCCCCAATTTCTCTAAGGATGGTTTTTGCTAATATTTGCTTGTGTTTCCTTCCAGAAATCCATGTGTATGTATCTTTTTATTCTGCTTGGGATTTTTTATGCTTCCCTGAGGTGAAAATTTATGCCTTTCATCAATTCTGGAAAATTCTCAACTAATATTTCTTCGAATATTGCCATCTGAAATTTCCATTAGATGTATGTTAGATCTGTTTTATCCTCCATGTCTCTTAATCTCTCCATAATTTCCAACTTTATCTTTTTGCTACATTCCATTTAATTTCTCATCTTCTTCCAGTTAACTAATTCTCTGTTCATCCGTATCTAATCTGCTGTTAATTTATCCATTGGATTTTTAATTTTAATCATTACTATTCTCTTTTGTTTCTAAAAGATGTACTTTATTCCTTTTTAAATATGTCTGGTCTTTTAGGATGGTATCTTTTTCTATTCTTATAAGTTTTCAATCACTTTTTTAATTGTTTGACTCATTAAAAATATACTTATTTAACAGATTGAAGTCAATAATTCATGCAGTGAAATTCTTAGAGTTGTTTGTAGTTTCTCTTGATTTTTAGTGTGCTTTGCACTTTTAGACTATGAGCAAATATTCTGACTGTAGGAATTCTTTACATTCTGGGTTTGTGTTTCCTTATACCAAATATCCTAAAAGATTTACCAATATGGAACCATTATAAATTAATTTCTCACTTTGAGTGTAAATGTGAACTTCAAGCATATGAGATGGAAGTCTGTGGTAATACTCCTCTTCATTCAAGGGAGTAGCCCTCCGAGTTTCCAAGCTTTATGTGAAAGATCTTTGTTCTACCTGCCTGCTCCTCCCAGTTCCATAGCTTTATTTCCTGTCCTCAGATTCCTGTAAAAACCCAAGGCCTACATATCATGAAAAACCTCCCTTTACAAAATGGAAACGCTGAGTAAAGTATCATCTAACATTAAGTGTAGGGGTGAGCTCACAAGAATGGAAAGGAAATCTGAAGTGCCAAAAACATAGGTTTGAAAACCAGAGTGGTTAAATCTGCAGTGAAACTAAGGCTGAGCTGAAGCGTTTACAAATTCAGTAATCAAGGGCCTTAGGTTTTTACAGGAATCTGAGGGCAGGATACAAAGCTATGAAACTGGGAGAAGCAAGGAGCCCTGTATCACAAGGAGCCCTGGTGGCGCAGTGGTTAAGTGTGTGGCTTCTAACTGAAAGGTTGGTAGTTTGAATCCACAAGCCGCTCCGTGGAAGAAAGATGTGATGGTCTGCTTCCATAAAGATTTACGGCCTTGGAAACCCTATGAGGCAGTTCTACTATGTTCTATATGAGTTAGAATTGACTTGACAGCAGTGGATTTGATTTTACTGTATCACAGTGTGTGAAATTTATCTCATTTCATCTGTTCATTCCCATTTTTACCAATATCCTTCAAATATTTCCTATTCCCTTACCACATTATGTGCCCCCATTATGCTTTTATTTTCTCCATATTCATGGAATCCATGATTGGTTATTAAAATAACATTCTAATAAGCACCCTGAATTCATGCAATTCATTTTATATCATATCTGCTTTTACAATCACAAATACAGAATAAAACTTACCCTCATCTAAATTCAGATTGCCAAGCTTTGATGAAGAAAATAACAGGTTAATATTTTGCTCTACAAAACAATTTTCTCAAAACTTAACTGGGCTCTTATTGTTAATTTGTAATCTTTAATCCATCTTTCACTGGGTCTTTGAGACATTTCCTTGCTTTTACCCTGGATCTCGTTTCTCATTTTAATCTGAAATAATTTCCTTTAAATTGATTTATTCACTATAGAATGCTTCTGCATATCAATCCATTTCTTTCTTCCTTCTCATCTCAAAGAATGGTTTTACTAATTATTCTCCTTTCTTTTGCATCTTTAATAATTCCTTCTCCAACAGTTTCTTCATACTGTTCTAGAATATTTTGGTTAATTTTTTAGACTCATGCTATTCTAAAACTTCTGTAAATATTACAGCCCAGAAAACCCTACAGGACAGTTCTACTCTGTCACATTGGGGTGCTATGAGTCAAAAATCAACTCCATGGAACCTAACAACAACAACATCCTAACACTACATCGTGGCAGATACTGGACCCACCACACAAAATCCATCACTAAACTGATTCTCCCTAAATTGTTGTACAATAGAGACAAGCAGATCAAATTAATTGTACACCTTCCCTTACAGCCAAGAATAGCCCTGCTACACGGTTCTGGCCAATAAAATGTAACCAAAAAGTCCTGGGGAAAGATTCTCTCATTAAATAGAAAGGTAAAGCCTTGCCAGGAGAAATAACTTGTCTCTTTGCCTCCCCTACTCTTTCTGCCAGGAATGTGATTGTCAAGTCTACGGGTGCAGCAGCTGTCTTGTACCCATAAGCCAGGACCTTAAAAAAAAAAGGTCTAAGAGTAAGAAAGGTAAAGTAGAAAAGCAGAAAGCAACTGGGCTCTTGATATATATTTTTCAGTCACAGAATCCCATGGATATCTTACTGCAGACTTCTTTCTAATGAAGTAATAAATGACCATTAAAAAAAAAATAAACTAACATAATTTCATTTTTACTACTTGCAAGTCAGCATGATATTAACAGACATCTTTTTTTGATCTATCTCCCCCATCCCACCCAACTGACAAAATTTCAAACATTAAACAAAATATCTATGCTCACTATGCCTATATGTCACCAACCATTCACACTTAAAGCAGTGATCACAACCGGTGGCTCTCAGGAAACATTAGTGACAAGAGGCATTGTGTTGGTTGCTAGAGAGTTTATACAATTATAAACTAGTTATCAACACTTAGACATTAGAAAATTTTAGCTCTTTGGATTTCTGGGTTCATCAAAAAATGAAAAGATTAGGGAACACTGGACTGGCTCATACTTTCAGAGCACCATATTCTGTTGGATCTGTGTAGTAGCTGATTCTGAAATGAAAGTGAACACTCTCCTCATCATTACCACCCCTACCTGGCCAGCTTCACTCATTTACACCACATGCCTACCCTCTCTGTAGGCATTACCACTTGCAATCTGGATTCTGCCCTCACTAATCAACTAAAATTATTCTAGAGGGTTACCAATGAGCATGTCACTAACCCTGATATTCTTTTCCCAGCTGTTAATTTCCTCAAATTCTGTAGGGAACTTGTCACTCCTGACTACCCTCTTATCCTTTGTTCTCGCTCCTCCTTAGCCTTCCCTAATGCTCAGTTGTCCCTGTTCTCCTCTTTCTCTGGTTTTTGTTTCTGATCTTGCCCCAAAACACGTTGTCCTAGAATCTTTCATCTTCTTTCTCTATCCACACCTGATCTGCTGTGTTGGAAAATAACTCATGATGGATCAGCTTTTACAGACTCTTAACTTCCATTCTATTTACACTAGACCCATTTCTACAATTCTGACCTTGCTCAAATACCAGTCCCATATTTCCAACACCTGCCAGAATGTCCAGATTAATGTCCTGCATTCATCCATGTGGCCAAAACCAAACTCTATCTTCCCTACAAATTCTTTTTTCCCTGTTTTCCCTTTGTCTCTTATTGATACTACCATCCTACAAGGCTTCATCCATTACTCTTTCCATTTTAAGATTTCAGTTCAATTAGGAGCCAAGTACTATAGCATTAACCTTTGAATAATTCAACCATTTCTGTGAACCCACTGTATTCATGCCATTAACATATCTTGTATGAATTATTGCAATAATGATGCAGCTATCTTTAATATCCTTTTCCATAGTTCTTTTTTGATGCTTCTGCACTTTAATCATCTTAAATACAAATTTGATACTGGTAGTCTCCTACTCAAATACCTGGACTGTCTTTCCACTGCTTAATTTTATTTAGCATACGCGTACCCAAATCTATCTGATCAGATTTATATCTGTTACTTCATTTCTCAAGTACTCAATATTTCCTACACTTGCGCCGCATTTTTTTTTCCTTCAGAGCCTGTACAAGTGGTATTATTCACTGCAGAAAAATATCTTCCTTTCAGCCTCTACATATGATATGTATGCCAACATGTGATACTCAGGGCCCATAACATCTTTTTAAATGTTTAACAATTATTTGAGTTCAGAAAATGAGACAAGTTCTTTCCTAGCCTTCAGCAGAAAAGACATTAAACAAAGAGACTTTTGGGATAGCATTATGGAGTTGGTAATAAACTGTAAAGTCAGACTGCTTTTACACTTACTTGGATGAGTTTTTAATCTTTCCATGACTCAATTTCATTATCTATAAAATGAAGATAATAATATAACCAATCATTTGGTATTGTTCTGAAATTTAAAAGAGCTAATAATGCATGCTTGTACTTAGTACTAAATAAGTACAGAGTCAAAACCAAACCAAACTCAGTGCCAATGAGTCAATTCTGATTCATAGTAACCCCATAGCGTTTCCAAGGCTGAAATCTCTACAGAAGCAGACTGTCGTGTCTTTCTCCCACGGAGACACTGGTGATTTTAAACCACCAGCCTTTCAATTAGCAGTCCATCGCTTTAAACACTGTGCCACCAGGACTCCTTTAAATACACAGTAAGTTCTAGAAAGTAACAGTCAATGGACATTAGCTGTTATTATTACTACATTCTAATGAGGAAAATGAGATAAGAAGGAAATCATTACATAAATAAGATGGTTTTTCAAATAGGAACAAGTGCTATGAAGAGTATTAAACCAAGTGATATGGTAGACCATAATTCACATAAAGAGAAAATTTGAATGGATGATCAAGGAAGGCCTCTCTGGACAGGTACCACTGAAGCGGTGACCTGGATTACCAAATATTCCCAGTCCTGCAGAGATCCAAAGCCATGGCCTTTCGAAGGAACAGCAAGTGCAAAGGTCCCAAGTGGTCTGTTTGAACAACATAAAGGCAAGTGTGCCTGGAACTTTGCTGAGCAAAGCAGAGAGAAGCAAGAGATTAGAACAGAGAGGCCAGCCATCAACTTATCATGTAGGGCACTGCAGGCTGCAATAAGAAGTTAAGCTTTTATTCTAAGAGAAAGGCGAAGCCCTTAGAGGATTTTAAGCAAGGACATAACAGGCTCTCTCCGACTGCTGTGTAGGGAACAAGAGTGGAAGAGGGAACATCAGTCAAAAGGCCACTGCAGTCAACCAGCAAAAGAAAGATACCCCTTGTCCTGTTTTCCAAGTAGGCAAATTTTATTTGTCTTTTAAGAACAACTCCAAAAATACCTTTGCCATAGAGATTCTCCTGGTCCTCCTTTAAATTGCCATTTATCTGTGCTTCCCTATGGCACTTGGTGGGTAATTGTTCATTTTGGTGCCCTCCTTTCTAAGTATCCTATAAGCTCTTTGTGAGCAGAATTTATGTGATACAGACTTATGTGTCTGTGTCATAATTAGTTGCTAGAGAAAATAATAATTTTGCATATTTGTTGGAACCACATACCAAAACGTTATGAAATATTAATAGGAAAATCTTTTCATTGCATTATTTTTCTTTCAGTGTTTATTTGAAAATAAAATCTGATATGGATACAATGAAAGGCGATAAGGAGACACAAAATGCATATTGTAATAAGGGATTATATGTAAAGAATTATCTTTCCAAAGTCTAAAAAATTATAAATTAAGTATTTACTGGCTTCTCAGAGTATAAATAAAGGCATACATGATTGAAGCTAAAAATGCTGAGTGTTTTATAATGAAAGGAACCAAATTATTTTGGGTTGAAAATCAAATTAAGCAGCTCGGATACTGCTACTCTATACAGAAAATAAAAATAAATAAAACAGAGAAGGGCATGGTGGTGACTGCCATATAAGGCAGTTAGGTAACCAATACTGTAGAGAAAATAAAATAACGACATGTTATATTTAAGGGAAGTGAGTTGTAAACCAATACCCTCTGATTTGCAACATTTACACAGAAAAAACAATAGAGCAATTGCACAGAGACTTGGTGTAGACTCAGAAAAAAGCTACCAATTCTTGAAAATAGAACGGTTTCATACATAAGACCTTTAGATTTTTATGTTTGTTCATAAACATTTTAGCACACAAGCAAGGTTTGTACAATAAGGCCTTCCTAATAAGAGAATATACCATGGACTGCCAAAAGAATGAACAAATCTGTCTTGGAAGAAGTACAGCCAGAATGCTCCTCAGGAGCCACGACGGCGAGACTTCGTCTCACATACTTTGGACATGTTATCAGGAGGGATCAGTCTCTGGAGAAAGACATCATGCTTGGTACAGTAGAGGGTCATTGAAAAAGAGGAAGACCTTCAACGAGATGGACTGACACAGTGGCTGCAACAGTGGGTTCAAACATAACAATGATCATGAGGATGGCGCAGGACCAGGCAGTGTTTCGTTCTGTTGTACGTAGGGTTGCTATGAGTCGGAACTGACCTGACGGCACCTAACAACAACAACAAGAGATAAAAGGAGAATTTCTGTATGAGGAAATTAAAACTATGATAAGAAGTTGAGAAGTTTTTCTACTTCAAATTCTTCCTTAAAATTATTTAAAAAATCATTAAAGAATATTAGGCTGGCAAATAGTGATAAATATACAATATATTTAGCAATCTAGAAAAGTTTTTACAAATGATTCTTATGTTAAAAATTAAGATTCACAAACCTTTGAGGGACACACTAGCAGTGGTAGGGGTCTGGGGATCATGCTTTCAGGGGACATCTAGGTCAAGTGGAATAACAAAGCTTATTAAGAAAATGTTCTGCCACATGAAGAACATTAGCCATTAGCCATTAGAGAAATGGAGATCAAAACTACAATGAGATCTCATCTCACCCCAACAAGGCTAGCATTAATCCAAAAAAACACCAAATAATAAATGCTAGAGAGGTTGTGGAGAGACTGGAACACTTATACACTATTGGTGGGAATGTAAAATGGTACAACCACTTTGGAAATTGATTTGGCGCTTCCTTAAAAAGCTAGAAATAGAAGTACCATACGATCCAGCTATCCCGCTTCTTGGAATATATCCTAGAGAAATAAGAGCCGTCACACAAATAGATATATGCACACTCATGTTCACTGCAGCACTGTTCACAATATCAAAAAGATGAAAACCACCTAGGTGTCCATCAGCGGATGAATGGATACACAAATTACGGTATATCCACACAATGGAATACTACACAATCATAAAGAACAACGATGAAGCTGTGAAACATCTTAGAACATGGAGGAAGTTGGAGGTCATTATGCTAAGTGAATTTAGTCAGTCACAGAAGGACAAATATTATGTAAGACCACTATTATAAGGACTCAAGAAAAGGTTTAAACACAGAAGAAAACATTCTTTGATGGTTACAAAGGTGGGGAGGGAGAATGAGGGTTATTTACAAACTAGATAGTAGATAAGAATTATCTTAGCTGAAGGGAAGGACTGCACACACTACAGAGGAAGTCAGCACAACTGGACTAAACCAAAGTTAAGAAGTTTCCTGAATACAATCAAACACTTTGAGGGACAGAGTAGCAGGGGTGAGAGAGCACCTGGGGACCATGCTTTCAGGGGTCATCTAGGTCAATTGGCATAACAAAGATTATTAGGAAAATGTTCTGCATCCTACTTTGGTGAGTGGTGTCTGGGGTCTTAAAAGCTTGCAAGCGGCCATCTAAGATGCATCAATCAGTCCCAACCACCTGGAGTGAAGGAGAATGAAGGACACCAAAGACAAAAGGAAAGTATTAGCCCAAGAGACAGAAAGGGCCATATAAACCGAAGACTTCATTAGTCTGAGACCAGAAGAACTAGACGGTGCCCACTACCACCAATGACCGCCCTGACAGGGAACACAACAGAGCGTCCCTGATGGAGCAGGAGAAAGGTGGGGTGCAGAACTCAAATTCTAGTAAGAAGACCAGACTTAATTGTCTGATTGAGACTGGAGGAACCTCAGAAAGTATGGCCCCTGGATTCTCCATCAGCCCAGAACTAACACAATTTCCGAGCCAACTCTTCAGACAGGGATTGGGCTGGACTGTGGGACATAAAGTGATACTCGTGAGGAGTGTGCCTCTTAGTTCAAGTAGATACAAGAGACTAAATGGGCAGCTTCTGTCCGGAGGTGAGACGGGAAGGCAGAGAAGGTTAGGAGCTGGCTGAACGGACATGGGGAATCAGGGTGGAAAGGAGGAGTGTGCTGTCACAGTATGGGGAGAGCAATTAGAGTCACATAACAATGTATGTATAAATTTTTGTATGGGAAAAAATTTTTTTAAATAAGAAAGTAGATTAGAGGTTGGGGGGAGCTGGGGGCAGGGGGAATGGGAGGGGGAGCTATTTAATAGGTATCGAGTTTCTGTTTAGGGTAATGAAAACATTTGGAAATGGGCAGTGGTGATGGCTGCACAGCATGGTGAATGTAATTAATGTCACTGAATTGTACACTGAAAGATGGTTGAAATGACAAAAAAATTAAGATTGAATTATACATATATACATATATAAATGAATTACCCATATGCATTATTACAAATTTATAAAAATAAGAATACATACAAAGATTGGTAGATAAGTCTTTAAAAGACCGTCATACAATAGGTGATTTAAAATTTTTTTTCAATAATTTTTATACAAAAAATAAGATTTTAAATCAACTTTTTTTAATTTGGTTGGCTACTGAGAAACAGTTTTAATTCTCCTAGAATCCAGATTTCTGGGGTGCATGGTATTAGGGTAACCCACTAAGCCCATTGACCTTAGATATCCTTCTGAACCTTGAGCCTTGAGCAGACTGGTCTCCTAAAAGTCACCTTTAAGTCAAACAATAGTTTTGCTAATTAATAAAAACCATTTTTCCTTGGTCATTGTGTTCTTTTGAAAAATTCAGTCAGTTTCAGGGAAAAGAAACTCCAAAGTCAGACAAGAAGCCATGTTTTAAGGTAAATTGTTATTATATAAACACTGTTTTGGCCCTTTTCCATGGCAGTGTTGGTAAGATGGGGTATAAGAATTTTGAGGAGTTCTTTCATCTTCAGAACATTTTTGACCCCCTAGTCAAATTGATACCCCAGTTTGCAAATCATATATTCAATAAACTTCAATCAATTTCTATTATTGACTTAATATAATTTTTGTTTTAACACTACTCACGCACATCTTTCTCCCATCACTATTTTTCCAAAAGAAACCATCACAGATACTCCTCTATATTCTACTATAATCTGCAGTTATGTTTATAATATTGTGAAGAATGAAAAATACAGTGAAGAAGGTTGGAAGTCAAGCTTGTATAATTTTCTTGTCTACTATAATTTTACAAAATCAAGAATAAAAGAAAATAACATTTAAGCCTTTCATTTTTGTGAAGTAATCTGACAACTTTAATGATGTGTTCTTAATTGGCCTGCTATGACACAGTCAATACATTAATGCAACTTGAAATTGTAGTCTAAAATCTCAAAGACTGCATGTCTCAGCAGCTTGCTCTGCAGTGCCTGCTCTGATTATTAGCAAGAGCCCCTCAGTCCAGTTTATTGACTACTGGCATTTGTTATCTCCTATCGTAGACAGCTATGGAAATTTTGTTGGGCTGCTACCCTCTCATAATGAAAAAGATCTTATTTCTCCTTCATCTGCTTTTCCTGGGAAATTTCTAAAGTATAAGCAGAGATCAGATATGTTGACTCTGTTGAGGGTTCAGAAAAGTTGCCATATCCCAAAGTTGCGTTGATTGGCATTGGTAAGGGTTTTCTATAAAGTATGTTATATAGTCAGATTTTATCTGCTGATAGGAATAAATGTTTTATTAAGAAAATGCCTTAGTAAATTATGTATCTGCCTAAGTGTTTACTGTTGTCTTCTTTTTAATAATTTCCTTAGACAAAAATAGGGCATGATCTATACAGCCTAGTATTTTGACTCTCAAAGCTTCAGTCCCAAGGTTATTTATTATTTCATGGAAGAAAATGAAAAATAATTTCTACATTTTAAAGTCAAAGAGATGCCTCATGAAATAAGTGGTGTTTATAAACTGTTAAAAGTAAAATTTTCACAATATTAAATGTGTATATGAATTCATCAGCAGACACACAGGGACAAGGAAGCTATGCTGGGCAAATTTTAGATTGGCTGGTGGGCATTTTCTTTCCTTATTTGGGATTAAGGGGAAATTTTGAGCTAAGTTAAACTCAGTAAGCATGTCCTGATTGGCTAGTTTTAGGTTTCCTTTCAGGGAGATTGACTTGGATTTGGCTCCTGGGAAGGTCAGGCATTTACAAGAAATAGAAATTCAGGTTTCTGTTTGCTGACTTGGGGCTCAGCACAAGCAGCTCCATTTTAGATTAAGTTTAGACAGGTTAACAAAATCAGTAGTGTATTGCACCAGTTCTTTTCTCTAGATGCTTTATCCTGATCTTCTCTTCCTTGCCAAACACCTATTTGGGGGTATTTCTTGATGCTATCCCAGAGATTTTTTTTTTTTAGTTTTACTCTTGTTTACTGGTGATCTATCTATTCCATAACTTCACCTACATGCCCCAAAGAACTTCAACCCAATAAGCCTAAAAAATGAACTTTTATTTTCTGCTAAAACCATTCTTTTCTGTGCATTTCCTACCATAAACTCAGTTGTTGAGACTAGAATCCTTAGAACCATCTTTTCCCCTCCCTTCATTTACTCTCCATCTTCTCTATCATTGCTTTTACTAAATACTCTTATTACCTCTCCATCATTAATGTTTTTTTTAAGTTTCTTACTCTTTCTCACTTGGACTGTTCTGAGTCACAAATAATCATTCTGGTGGTAACAGAAAAGCTTTTCAACTTTACAGCAGAGCTTTTCCACAGTCAGCAAAGTGATCTGCTTGCCCTAAAGCGTAAATCTAAAATGCCCTTCTCCTGCTGAAAAGTCTTTGATGGCTGTCCATTGCAAACTACTCTTCATGGTACATGTGTTCTCAATAATCTGAATGCTAACTCCAAGCTTTATCTTCCTGAGTTTATTACCAACTCTATTCTCTCCTAATATATCTTGTAGCAAGTCTCATAGTGGGTGCAATCTAATCAGAGCTCCACCACTCAACGGATTCCATTCAGATTCATATTCTAGGAGTAGCACATCTGAATAGCCTAGCCAAGGCCATTTTATTAACTCTGTGGAATGAATATAATACCTCCCAGATGTCAATAAGGAAACTGCAATACCAATACAGTACAGTATTATGGAAGCCCTTAGAGAGAGGATGAGTAGCCAAAGCCAAACAACAGCAACAACAACAAAAGAATTAAAAGAATAAATAAATGTTTCTACTATACCAAAACCAAACCTGTTGCCGCCGAATCGATTATGACTCATAGTGACTCTATAGGACAGAGGAGAACTGCACCATAGGGTTTCCAAGACTGTAATCTTTACAGAAGCAAACTGCCACATCTTTTTCCTGAGGAGCAGCTGGTGGGTTCAAACGGTCAACCTTTCGGCTAGCAGCCCAGTGATTAACCACTGCACCACCAGGGATTCCTTTGTACTATACCAGAGGTCAATAAATATTCTCTGAAAAGGGTCAGATAGTATTTGAAGCTTTTGGGCTATATGGTATCTGGCAACTATTCAACTCTTCATTGTAGTACCAAAACAGCCATAGACAATAAATAAATAAATAAGCATGGCTCTATGCCAATCAAATTTTTATTTACAAAATGACTGATGGGCAAGATTTGGCCTGTGGGTTGTACATTTTCAACCCCTGAAGTATATCACAGAATTATGATTTCAAAGTAAGACTCCCATGAATCAATCAAGATTTTGTTGTATGTTAAATAAGTTAACATCGGAAGAAGGAAAAATATATATATAACACTGTTTTTTAATCTTCAAATTAATATAATAATCACATAGCTTCTAGGCAACAGAAAGGAGAATCACATGGAGAGATTAAGCTGAGAAGATGAGATGGGAAGGCAATAAGAAGCAATAAAAACGGAGACAGAGGAAGTAAGGAGTATTTCAAGGCACCCAAATTTTATGGCAGAATTAATATTTAGTTTTTAAGCAAAACCAAACCAAATCAAAACCTGATGATGCCCAAACCATCAGTCATATAAGAAAAATTGCAAATAATTCTTTCAGCTGGTAATGGAAAAACAGAAGGTGACGGCGAAGAAGGCTGTGGGACACAGGAAGTGAAGAGTGAACTTCAAAAATGTTTCTGCTCCTGAGGACTAAATCAGAACAATTTTAATAAAAACAAAATTTTCACTTAAAAAATAAGTAAGCAAAAACTGAAAAATATGGAAATTATGGTTTAAAATACTACAATTTTTTTACCTTCTAGAACTCTAAGGAAATAGTCTCAAATGAAATAAAGTCTAAGAAAATATATTGTTCTAATATTAAAAAATGGATAAACACAAATGTCAAAAATTATAAGAATTGGGAGGGGTGGGGGGGAAATACTAAATAGGCAATAGATAAGTGGTATCTTTGGTAAAGGGTGAGACAGTATACAATACTGGGGAAACCAGCACAACTTACACAAGGAAAGGTCACAGAAGCTCCCTAGACACATCCAAACTCCCTGAGGGACTGAATTGCTGGGCGGAGGGCTGTGGAGACCATGGTCTCAGGGAACATCTAGCTCAATTGGCATAACACAGTTTATAAAGACAATGCTCTACATTCTACCTTGGTGAGTAGTGTCTGGGGTCTTAAAAGCCTGTGACCAACCATCTAAGATACTCCACTGCTCTCACCCCTTCGGGAGCAAGGGAGAATGAAGAGAACAGGATACAAGGAAAAGATTAGCCCAGAGGACTAATGGACCACAGCTACCAAGTCCTCTACCACACTGAGTCCAGTACAGCTAGATGGTGCCTGGCTACCACGACTGACTGCTTTGACCAGGATCACAACAGAGGGTTCTGGACAGAGCTGGATGCAGAACAAAATTCTAACACACACAAAAATGACCAGATTTACTGGCCTGACAGAGACTGGAGAAACCCCGAGAGTATGGCCCCCAGACACCCTTTTAGCTCAGTGGTGAAATCACTCCTGAGGTTCACCGTTCAGCCAAAGATTAGACAGCCCCATAAAACAAAACAGGACTAATGAGGTACAGCAGTCCAGGGACAAGGACTAGAAGGCAGAAGGGGACAGGAAAGCTGGCGATAGGGAACCCAAGGTTGAGTAAGGACAGTGTTGACATGTAGTGGGGTTGTTAACCATTGTCATAGGGCAACATGTGTACCAACTGTTTAATGAGAAACTATTTGTTCTGGAAACCTTCACCTGAAGTACAATAAAAATTTTTTTTAAAAAAGAATAATTGAAAAGGACTATTATACAGATGTTAAGTAAGACAATTAGGCTGTTTAAAAGTCATGTGGAAATGTCACACTATACTTTTCAAGTAAAAAATCAGATACAAAAATTTATATAGAGCAAATTCCAACAATTTAAAAAATTAATTAAGTAAAAGAATGAAAAGAACCAATCTTAATGTTAATCACGTTGCCTCATAGTTGTAATATTATCATTTTTTTATTGCTTCCTTATATATTTCCTTCTTTTTCAAATTTTTGAGAAAGGACAAGTTAAAAACTCAAAGAAATCAAAACTAACTAAACGTACAGATGCATTTTCAATCTGGTGATCAGATTAGCTAATGTATAAGAATCTAAAATTTTGGACATATTAGGAAGAAAAACAGAAAGAATTTTAGATTCAGTTTTCTCAAATTGATATGAAATAATTAAAGAGGAAAATAAAGAGGAGAATTGGGATAAACATGAATTTTCAAGAGAGTAAAATTTATTAAAATCATATTTTCATTTACTTAATTGTATTCTAACATATTTCATTTCCATAAAAAGCAGGAAACACTGTGAAAGAAAAAAAAATAATAGCAAACATTTAACTTTGATTTTAAGTGTTTTTTTATTTACCCACAAAACCAAACACTAACCATTAAAAAAAAGCCTGACCCATATTGCAAAAGCATTGACTTTTTTTCACCCTGCCAGAAGTTGTTCTGCTAGAAAAGGGTGCCCATTGGCGTTGAGTCCATTCTAACTCATAGGGACTCTATAGGACAGAGCAGAACTGCCCCTAGTCTGTAATCTTTACAGGAGTGGATGGCTGGGTCTTTTCTCCTGCTGAGCACCTGGTGGATTCTAACCATTGACCTCTAGGTTAGCAGCTGAGTGCTTAACCATTGAGCCACCAGGGCTCCTTAGGATATACTATACAAAAAAATAAACCAAATCTGTTGCGGTCAAGTCGATTCCAACTCAGGGCAACCTTATAGGACAGTCTAGGACTTCCCCATAGGGTTTCCAAGGAGCGGCTGGTGGATCTGAACTGCCAACTTTTTGGATATACTATAGAGATGTATAAAATCATAATTATACACAGAATCTGAAAAATCACGGTCAGTACTTCAGAGTTTACCCAGTAGCTTGACTGTTTCCTTGCATAATTTAATTGAAATGTTCTCATTAAGTCATTGAATAGCAGCCTCTTGGTCTAGAAATACATCCATATCAAACTCAGGAATTAATGATCATTAGTGATGTCTTTCAGATCAGACATAAAGGAAAATGAAAATCTTTTCTCTTCTACACATCCACTTTCTTCTCGCCCTCCTGCTTCTTTTGTATCAGCAAGTAAGATACAAGGATTTAATTCAGGTCAATCTCTTACTAATCCACAGCATGAACGGAAAAGCAGCTTGCTGAGGAGTCTGTACTGGTATTTAAGCTTGTTTAACTTTCCAGTAAGCTTTAATATTATCGCCTAAGACTTAAGAATCAATAATGAGGGGCTCATCTTCATTAAGTCACTTGAAACATAAGTCTCTTTGCCAGGGAGATATTTTTCAAAGTCCCTCTCGCCAACTCTTCTATCATACCAAGCACAAATGACATCTTTGGCTTGTTCAAAATAGAAGTAAATCCTTTATGTCAGAGCATCGTGCACTAGAAGTTTCTTTCTTTTTTTTTTGTGACTGCGCTATATTTAGGGACAATAAAACATAAATGGAACCAGAAACAAGATTTCATTTTTCTAAGTACCAAGAACAATAAACCAAACTGCATACTTCATAAATACTGTCATTGGCTTTTGAAGCTTTCTGTGTTCTAGAATAATTTGAAACATGCACAACACAAATTGAACATTGTTATATCTAGAAGTTAGAGAAATTAGTGGTGAGCTGTTTTTTTAAATAGACTATATTTTAACAAAATTTTGCAGGAGCACTTTGCAGCCACAATGCCTAACCTTGGGTTTTGCAAAACATTAGGGATATAGTCATTCATTTTAAGGAAATTACAGCATTCTCAAAAAAATTAACTACAGGTTAAATTTTTTAAATATATTAATTGTGCGTGTATATATATATATACACATACATATACATGCCTATATATACTACACATGCATACACATAACTCTTACTTTTAAAGAGAAAACACCTCAAGAGTCTTAGTAATATTCTAATAGTCCTGACTTCAACCCCACTAGCATTAGCAAACCATTTATGATTTATCATAAAATGATGTTAGCCTACATATGGGAAATCACACATTAATGTTTTACAAATAACAGATGGCTTTCAATTACTTTTTGTGGGAATGGTCTGATAAAAACAAAATAAAAAGATCTAGCACAATTTGTAGACTCCATTCAATATACCATGTTTTGTTAGTCCATAGGTTTAGTTATGTTTTAGAGATGTAACTGAAACAAAGATATTTAATTATACCTCAAATATGTATACAGAAGTTCATGCATATAATTTACAAATAAATGTACATAGAAAGTTTTCTATCTCATCCCTGCCCCCACAGGATGCAAATGAAAAATTTGTAACAATGGACCATAGTATGCAATGAACTGCTAGAGTGAGGAGTCCTGGGAAATAAGAAGGATATTTGGAATGAGGAAAGAGGAGTAAAAATATGGAATCAAGGAATGCCCAAAAGAGGATTCAGCAAAAAACTAAACAGAACTTCATCAACTTCAAAATTTTATATAAGGTCTTTATATAAAGTCAAAAAATCAACTATTTGAAAATAAAATTTTGATTATTATACACTGTAATACTCCAAATTATGCTTAGGGAGTTCCTTGGTGGTGCAAACAGTTAATGCACTTAGCTGCTAACCAGCTAACCAAAAGGTTGGAGGTTCAAGTCCACCCAGAGGCACTTCGGAAATTCTTTAGCTTCCAGTGGGGAAAATTCTACAGCACTGATTCTGAAATGATACATTGTTTTTATTTACATTCATTTTAAACAATATTATACTCCAAATTATATTACTTCATAACTGCATAGGAAAATACTAATGTTCAGTTAATAAAGCTATTGCATTTTGTGAAACATGAGGAACTAATAATGTATTTCACTAGAAAATAATATTTTATACTAATAGGCTTCATCAACCTTCTTAAATAAATTAGTATGCCTGCAATATAAATGCACTCATACCTTAGATCATACTTCTGGTTGTCATCTGTCATGGATTGAATTATGTCCCCCAAAAATATGTGTATCAATTTGGCTGGGCCATGATTCCCAGTATTGTATGATTGTGTACCATTTTGTAATCTGATGTGATTTCCTTATGCGTTGTAAACTCTATCACTATGATGTAATAAGATGGATTAGCGGCAGTTATACTGATGAGGTATACAAGATTGGATTGTGTCTTAAGCCAATCTATTTTGAGATATAAAAGAGAGAAGTGATCAGAGACACTCATACCACCAAGAAAGCAGTACCAAGAGCAGAGCACATCCTTTGGACCTGAGGTTCCTGTGCTGAGATGCTCCCAGACCAAGGGAAGACTGATGCATCACAAGGACCTTCCTCCAGAGCTGACAGAGAGAAAGCCTTCTCCTAAAGCTCATGCCCTGAATTTGGACTTGTAGCCCACTGGGCTGTGAGAAGATAAACTTCTCTTTGTTAAAGCCATCCACTTGTGGTATTTCTGTTATAGCAGCACTAGATGACTAAGATATCATCCTAAAACACTCAACTGCATTGTTTATTGAGAGTAAAAGGAACATCATTTGGGGTTTTATCTCTTACAAGTTCCTATACATACTGAAATAATTTATTTTTCACTTAGTAACTACTCATACACAAATTAATTTTTCCTATACAAAACTGGATCTAAACTGGGACAGTATATTTGGGATAATATTACAACATGAGGAATCATTATAGAATTAGAGATTTTAAGAGTTGGATATGGCTAAAGAGAAAAATTCAATTCACTCTGTTAGAGTTGTTGAAGCTCAAGATTACATAGTTAATTAGCAGCAGAGTTGCAGATTTGGCTACTATCGTACACATATTTTATTTTTTTATTTTATTGTTGTAGTTTAAGTTAAAGTTTACAATTCAAGTTAGTCTCTCATACAAAAATTTATACATACATAGTTATGTGACCCTAACTGCTCTCCCTATACTGTGACAACACACTCCTTTCCACCTCTGATTTCCCCTGTCCATTCAACTATCTCCTAACCCTCTCTGCCTTCTCATCTCATCTCCTGACAGAAGCTGCCCATTTAGTCTCATGTATCCACTTGAGCTAAGAAGCACACTCTCCACGGATATCATTTTATGTCCCACAGTCCAGTCCAATCTTTGTCTGCAGAGACGACCTCAGGAATTGTTTTAGTTCTGGGTTGACAGAGAGTCCAGGGGCCATGCTTTCTGGGGTTCCTCCAGTCTCAGTCTTTAGTCTGGTCTTTTTACTAGAATTTGAGTTCTGCATCCCACCCTTCCCCTGCTCCATTAGAGACTCTCTGTTGTGTTCCCTGTCAGGGTAGTCATTGGTGGTAGCCAGGAACCATCCAGTTCTTCTGGTCTCAGGCTGATGAAGTCTCTGGTCTATGTGCCCCTTTCTGTTTCTTGGGCTAATACTTTCCTTGTGTCTTTGGTGTTCTTCATTCTCCTTTACTCCAAGTGGTTGGGACCAATTTGATGCATCTTAGATGGCCGCTTGCTAGCTTTTAAGACCCCAGACGCCACTCACCAAAGTAGGATGCAGAGCATTTTCTTAATAAACTTTGCTATGCCAATTGACCTAGATGTCCCCTGAAAGCATGGTCCCCAGACCCCCGCCCCTGATACTCTGCCCCTCAGAGTGTTTGACTGTACTCAGGAAATTTCTTAACTTTGGTTTAGTCCCATTGTGCTGACTTCCCCTGTAGTGTGTGTTGTCCTTCCCTTCACCTAAGATAATTGTCTACTATCTAGTTAGTAGCACACATATTTTAAAATAACATAGACTGAAGCTTTCATGCTCCTACTCTGAGATATGAATAGCTTTTGAAGATGATTAGTTGAATCATAGCAGTGTGAGGGGGCTAAGTCCATTGAGTCAAGATCACACATAGGAGACACAGGAACCCAAGGGAGAGGAGTGAGTATATTGGTTATCCTAGGCTGAGTTCTCTAGGGAAGTAAATCAGTGAAGTGTATACACACACACACACACACACACACACACACACATATACATATACATATACATAGCCATGGTGGCACAGTGGTTAAGTGCTGGCTGCTAACCAAAAGACTGGCAGTTCAAATCTACCAGTCGCTCCTTAGAAACCCTATGGGGCAGTTCTACTCTGTCCTATAGGGTCACTATGAGTCAGAATCAACTCGACAGCAACAAGTTTGGTCTTTTACATATATATATACATGTATGTGTGTGTGTGTATACATATATATATAAAATGAAGATTTATCTCAAGGAAATGGCTTACACAGTTGTAGAGGTAGGCAAGTCCCAAGTCTATGGGTCAGGCATAAGGCGGTAGGCTTCTCCTGACTCACTTAGCTGCAGGGGCTGACGAGCCCCAGATCAGCAGCTCAGATGGCAGGCCACTGGCTCTCGGGCTGCAGAGGATGACAAATTCAAGACTGCCAGGTAAGATAGCAGGCTGTTGACTTATAGGCTGTGGAGGCTAACAAATCCCAAGATCAGCAGGTAAGATGACAGGCCACTGGCTCAAGTCCCAAGAACCAGAGGTCAGATGATGACAAGCTGGATGCAGGATCCAGGGTCAGCAAGCGAGCTTTGCCAGAATGTCCATGTATATACTGGATGCAGGCCACACCCCCGAGGAAACGTCCCTTACAACTGATCTGCTGATCACATCATGGAGGATGACTACATCATTACAGAACTGCCAAACCACTGAGAATCATGGTCCAGCCAAGATGACACACAACCTTAGTCATCACACTGGTCTATAGATAAAGGACTCCAGGAGTCAAAAGGAATCTGCTGCACTACAGCATTTCAGAAAGTTGTGTTGCTGGACGTGATATAGAATGTCTATACTGCTTTATAGCTTTTTTTATTTTTTACTTTTTTTTTTGTTCTTTTAACAGAGAACCTACTCTTTGTTAAGAACCATGGTAAGCCTTTTACATACATTATTTCACCTAATACTAACAGAAAATCTGTGAAGTACAGATAAATGAATTGAGGCAAAGAGAGATTAAAGTCTTTACTTAGGTTAACAATGTTAGAAAGTGGAAAAAAGAGAATTTTAACCTAGGTGCACATGTGTGCACACGTCCGCCACCCCTCAAATTATCATGGATTCCAAATTAATGGAATCTATATTATTGATTGTGTCATAATTTTAAATACAATTAGTCCTATCCATATAAAAATTGATACATAACTTTAAATATGTAAAAGATTTTCCTAAAGAATTGGGAAGAATGAGTAAATTATGTAAAAGTAAGTAGATATAAGACTTTTTTTAGTACCAGAGCAAAAAATAAAATCAAACAACAAAAACAATGACAAAAATACAGAGCAATGACAAAAATAATCACAATAAATCTGTAAGTTATTATCATGTTTTTCTAACATGTTCAAGAGCAATAATTTAAAAAGTCGGCGAGTTTGTGCACACAGTATACTGTTCTAATTAGGCAAAACTTACTACAAAATTACTGTGACACATATTTAAGAATATATATTCTTGTTATACAGAATAGTTATTAGGAATATATTTAAAGCAGTTAACTTAGATAATTCTAGTGTTACTTTTACAACATGAAGATTTCTCACTTCACAGTATTTCAGTAGGATTTTTAACACTGTTAATACTGACAGCTTCTCTGCCTAATGTGTATCATGTAGCAATATCTAACCACAAATACACCTCTGTTCTCTTTACAAAATATTTAGTTTCCAACAGTGAGAGTTTGTTTCCCCAAGGCCGAAATTTCCTGTTTTTACAGCACAGGAATCTTCTCAACTCTATCACATCTTTGCTCCATACCTAAACCAAACCAAACCTGTTGCTGTCAGGTTGACTCTGATTCATGGCAACCCCATGTATGACAGGGTAGAACTGCTCCATAGGGTTTTCCGGGCTATATCTTTACAGAAGCAGATCGCCAGGCCCTTCTTTCATGGCACCATTGGGTGGATTCAAACCACAAACCTTTAGGTTAGCAGCCGAGCACAAACCATTTGCGCTACCAGGAACATTTCCATACCTAAGAAGCCCTTTAAAATCTTGTTTCCCTCCCAAAGTTATAGTCCCTTTGGCTTATTTTCCTCTAACACTGATATGGGCATGGCCCCTGCATCAGCTTCACCTGGGGATTTCATAAAAATGGGCCTGTGAGGTGCTAAATTAAAGTCTCTTGAAGTGGGGAAAGGGTATATGCATTTTGAATATTTTCTCAAGGGCTTCTGATGCAGGAAAAATTTTTGAAAAACATCATCTGTGTGTTGGAGGCCTTGAAACTGTGGAAACACGACGACAAAGGACTTGAGATTTTTTGCATGTGAGATCACTACACGGTGGGAGGAGCCAAGGAGCAGCACAGTAAGAAAGGTCTCTGGGTCACCTGCATGTGCTAATCCTGGGGCAGTTTATTTGGATTTAGCAATAAATAGAATAAATAAAAGGCAAAGAAATAGAAGCTAAGTTTAGAATGAGGAGGGTAATAAGTTATTGACGCAGTCATGGGTTCTCAGTCCAGTTCCGCTGTTTATAACTAAATTGAGACATTAAACAAAACAAAACAAAACACCCCGTTGCCATCAAGTCAGTTCTAACTGACAGTGACATCGAGTCAGTTCTGACTGACAGTGACCCTATAGAACAGAGTACAATGGCCCCATAGGGTTTCCAAGGAGCAGCTGGTGGATTCGAACTGCCAACCTTTTGGTTAGCAGCCAAGCTCTTAACCACTATGCCACCAGGGCTCTAAATTGAGATGTAAAAGTACCTAATTTATAGATATGTGCTTGTGTGTTTGTTAATTGTCTCGGTGTACAAGGCCTGACACTTATTAAATGCTCATTAAATATTTCCATTAATATGTATTCATTTACTCATCCACGCAATCAACTAGAATCTGTATCCTAAAATGTACCAAGTTCTATACTTTGTTATCAAAAAACCAGGATGAGAAAATCTCAACATGGCTCCTCTCCCCTTAGGAACATTAGAGTCTTGTGAAGGGCACTGATATTAATCAAATAATCACACATATATTAAATGACACCAGTGATAAGTCTAGAAAAGAAGAGATAGATGGAGCTAAGAGAATCCATAGTAAGAGAATTTGGCAGGAAGACAGCAGTAAATGTTTTCCTGTGAAATCTGAAGAACAAGCAGGAGTTAAAGAGGGTAGGGACAGGAGGGCACCTTTTAGGAAAAAAGAACAGCATGTGTGTGGGCTTTGAGGTTACTACAAATGCCTCTTATGTATTGGTGACCATGCTGGCTGGGGATTTTATCTTAAATCATCACAATTCTTTACATTAGAAATTTCCATAAATATTTTCTATTTAAGAAAACTGAAACTTAGAAAAGTTAAATATGGAAGCAAAGCCCAATGAAATGTAATGAGCAATAAACCTAAAAATGGAAATTCCATTAGTTTAATTCCAAAGTCTATGATTTCTTTCTCCATTTGAGCATACTTTTGTTTCAAGGTATAAATAATGTTAAAATCCTCTCCAGAATTAATAGAAGGAGAGTTAGGCATCAGGAAGGGCCTACATCTCTAACACTGGGAGAGAGGAGAAAAGGGGAAAGGAATGGTGAAGTGGAATATGCCCTCTTAGGTATCAATATTTTGCTTTGGGCATAGATATACTCATTTATGATGGCAAATAAATAGAAGCTATGAGTGTTCTTTATTTCATTCATGGCTGTACTAGGTAAGAATCCACCTTAATATAAACTGTAACAAAACTTAGGGAAATCTTTTATTCATTATGGTGTTTCTCGATTTTATCTACAACTTAGAATCACCTGGGGAGCTTTTAATATCTATATATATATCAATGCCAGATCCATTCCCCCAAGAGATTCTGCTTTAATTGTTTTGGGTAGGGTCCGGATATCAGTATTTTCTAAAACTTCCTTAGTAATTCTGTATCCCATCGAATGATCCCACAATCATCAAAATACTAATTGACACATCATGCTTTATTTATTGTTGCTGGCATCTAAAGAAGAAGCACTATAATGTGATAAATGTTATTATCCTTATTTACCCAATAAAAGTATATATACATGATATTTTATTTGTGTATACAATTCTACATCTTGTTTATGCAATGTTTCCAAGCAAAAATTTACATATAAACAAAATTTCCATATAATTTATGGTTTATATATTATGAGTAATATTCCAATTAAATAAATTCTTTCACACCTCCCTAAAGTTCATTTGAGCCCAGGTGGCACAGTGGTTAAAGTGCTCGACTGCGAACCAAAAGGTGGGCATTTCAAACCCACCACCTTCTCCAGTGGAGAAAGATGTGGCAGTTAGCTTCCGTAAAGATTTACAGCTTTGGAATCCATATGGCTCAGTTCTACTCAGTCCTATGGGTCCCTATGAGTCAGAATCAACTTGAAGGCAGTAGATTTGGTTTTGGTTTGGAAACCTGATTTAGAAGCCCTGGTGGTGCAATGGTTAAGCACTCTTCTGCTAACCATAAAGTTGGCGGTTGGAACTCACTAGCTGCTTCGTGGGAGAAGAGACCTGGTGATCTGCTGCTGTAAAGGTTTATGTCCTAGGAAACCTATGGGGGCAATTCTACTCTGTCCTATAGAGTCGCTATGCGTCAGAATTGACTCAATGGCACACAACAATAGAGTTTATTTTCAAAACACGGTATCCTTTTGTAATGCACAGATGAAAAGATTCATTGATAACTTTTAGTAATTCACATCTGATTATATGACTTTGAAATGTCAGCTAGTAACTTATAACTTTTTAAAAAATCATAGCAATTTCAACATTAAGAGAAACTTACAATCATATGTCATTTTAAGCATTTTGAAACGTCAAAAACTGTAAAACTTTTATTCAGGAATGGTTTGTTATAAATTGCTTGTGTGTTCAACATCATTTATGTCTCACTATTTTTAAAAAATAGCTAAGTTACACTCTGAATTTCACGTATTTAGAGTGTAACTAAGGAGTGCTTATGGCCCAATACCTTGGCTGCAAACCAGGTCAGCAGCCGCTCCGCAGGAGAAAAGACCTGGCAATCTGCTCCCATAAAGATCACAGGCAGGAAACCCTCTGGGCAGTTGTACTCTGTCACATAGATCGCTATGAGTCAGAATTGACTCAGTGGCACACAACAACAACAGAGTAACTTATAGCCAATTTATTTTTCCAAAGTATTAATAGTGGTACCAACCTTAATATGAATTTATATTTGCTTTACTGAATAACTTCAGAAGCTTGCAAGGGCAAAATAGAAAACTACTCAGTGGTTGATTTCTTCATTTTTATTTTGACCTTCATTCAAAAGTCAAAAGGAATTCTGTCACTCTTTTCTGACCTACAACACTTATCATATCAGGTTTTCTCTGTGAAACCGTAAAGCACATTTATTTTTTATAAGCAAAACAGAATCTATTTAATGGTGTATGATCAGTCGAATAATTCATGTATGTCTTCCTCAGAGTACTAACAGCTCTATGAAAGTCAAAAACTGTATTCTACCAAAAATTTTTAAAACATTTATTTTTAATTACGCTCAAACCTCAATTTATGCAATTAAATCCCACAAATAATTTTTTTTTGTTCCTTAGAAAGAATAAAAATATTAAAACAGAAATAATTTCCTATATTAATTTTTAAAAATCATGTTAAACCAAAATTTAATATTTGATGAAACAATAAAACCAAAACAAAAATATCACCAGGAATTAAAACACTCAATGTACAAAATATAAAGCTTTTGGAATATAAGGAGTCCTGGTGGAGCAGTGGTTCAGCACATGACTGCTAACCAAAAGGTTGGCAGTTCGAACCCACCAGCAACTCCAGGGGAGAAAGATGTGGCAGTCTGCTTCTGTAAAGATTTACAGCCTTAGAAACCCTATGGAGCAGTTCTTCTCTGTCCTATAGGGTAGCTGTGAGTTGGAATTGGCTCAACAGCAGTGGGTTTTTGGAATATGGACTATACAATTCATCTTCACAAAGAAATCCATTTCAAATGCGAAAGGGAAAAATATTAGGATTTATAAATAGAGAACTTTAACTTTAGTCAACAGAGTTTAAACATGGTTATTGGTTTATAGTCTTTTTTTCTTTTCCCTGAAAAATAAATAAGGTAGGAGTATGTCAGGGCTTCTTGTGTGCAAATGATTCCCCACTAAAATAGACTGATTCTTGGATGATCAGCTCATCACTGGCGATTTCAGATAAACAGTGTATTGCTCAGAATTGAAGGGGAAGCTGGCAGAAAAGGCTCATGGGGACCAGGTGGTGCGCAGACAGTCGGGAGAGAAGAGGTGCCTGGCCTGTAGCTAGGGATACGCAGGTATTCTTCTCCCTGCTTCAGGTTTGTGTCTCAGGCTTTTTACTTTCTCCATCCAAGACCCTTGGATCTTTATGTCTTCCTTCTACTGCTAACCTCCAACTCAGGCATAATCCCTCACTCTAATTCCATGATGAAGATTAAAGACTACAGCCTTCAGTATGGATTACACCTCAATATAAAGAAAACAAAAATCGTCACAACTGGACCAATAAGGAACATCAACATAAATGGAGAAAAGATTGAAGTTGTCAGGGATTTCATTTTACTTGGATCCACAATCAACACCCATGAAAGCAGCAGTCAAGAGATCAGACAACGCATTGCATTGGGCAAATCTGCTGCAAAAGACCTCTTTAAAGTGTTGAAGAGCAAGGATGTCACTTTAAGGACTAAGGTGCGCCAGACCCACACCACAGTGTTCTCAATCGCCTCATATACATGCGAAAGCTGGACAATGAATAAGGAAGATCGAAGAAGAATTGACGCCTTTGAGTTATGGTGTTGGCGAAGAACGTTGAATATACCATGGACTGCCAAAAGAACGAACAAATCTGTCTTGGAAGAAGTACAGCCAGAAAGCTCCTTAGAAGCGAGGATGGCGAGACTTCATCTCACATACTTTGGACATGTTATTAGGAGGGACCAGTCCCTAGAGAAGAACATCATGCTTGGTAAAACAGAGGATCAGCGAAAAAGAGGAAGGCCCTCAATGAGATGGACTGATACAGTAGCTGCAACAGTAGGCTCAAGCAAAACAATGATCATGAGGATGGTGCAGGACCGGGCAGTGTTTTGTTCTGTTGTACGTAGGGTCGCTGTGAGTCAAAACTGACTCGACAGCACCTAATAACAAAACAACAATTCCATGAATCCACTCCCTATTCAGTGTAACACTATCATTTGTCAGTCTCTCTGTCTTTCTCTCTCTTACGCTCACACCCATGTGTGACAGTATTCTATGAGTTTCTAATTGGTTTTAAGTTTTATGCCAGCACTATGACATGAACCCATGTGACTACTACTAGCTGCCTTTTTATTACGAAGCATATTTTAAGAAAGTACTATTCCCTATGTGTATCTGTTGCACTTTTTCTATGAAAAGTATGTAGAAGCTGTCTTCTGTACCCTCAGTCCTCCACTGCACATGCTAAGTGGGTACAGCTATATGGGTAAATGCCACAGGGATTGCATGATACTAGCCTGGTACTAAGACCTGTGATGAAGTGGGCTTGGAGAAGATTAAGGCAGGAAGTTATCTGCATCAATATTTCAAACCAGTAATCAGCTAATGGCCAAGGTAACCACCTAAAATACATTTGAGGGAGAAAGGTATTCCCATTTACACCATTTATTTTGGGTTTCAAGGGAGTCCATAAATACTTACTGTATTTTTAACTAAGTGAAACTCTGTTTTCTTATATGTATAAATAATATGAAAAGAAACAATACAATAAAGGAAGGTAAAATTATGAAGCAAGTTATTGATTTTATCACCTTGTTCACTTGGAGATTTATACAACTGTAAACCAAACTGGAATAACATTAAATAATACAATTGTCGCTCCATCCAAAATAAAACTCATTTTGAATAAAAGCATATTAACTATTTGATTTGTTAACAGTATTAACATATGACTGAAGTTAATTCAAAATGCTTTTTATTTTTCAGGAAAATATTTATAGCACCTAACGCTTGGTCCAAGCAGTTCACTCTTGGTAAAGAACTCCTGACATATGTTTTAAATCAGTGAATATTTTGCAGCAACTACAATACATAACCCTGAATTAATTTGTTTGGGGGGTGGAGGGGCCTAGCCTCTTGCAACACTCTGTTTTCCCAGATCTCAACTAGGAGCAATGATTCTAAATTAGATAATACAAAAATGAATGAGAACAAACAAAATATGGTCAGGGCAATACTGACACACACCCCATACCTGGCTTCTAAGTGCCCCATTGTTCCCCTGCGGCAAGCAGCCCCAGGAGGCCTCTCCTACCCCACCCCATCTATTCAGACCCAGCTCCACACCGGTCATCGCCTCCCTCCTTCTCCTTCCTGAGCTGTTGTGAATATGGCAGGCTGGAGCGTCTCCACCCCCACATCCTTTCCAGGGCAGTTTAGAAAAATGAAATCTCACCAAAATTGAAAAATGTTTTCCTGCATCATATTTAATAGATATAACTGTGAAAAAAATTTACAACAATATTTAGAAAAAAAACTTGAGATTTGTCATACTGGCAAAAGTTTGTAAACTGTTATGCCTAGGTTTGGTCATATGAAAGAGGCCCCTTCATTCTCTACTGGTGGGTGTATAAACAGAAATAATTTGATAATCTGTATTAAGAATCTTAAAAAAGCTCATGTCCTTTGACAGAACTCCACTTCTAGGAATGCATCATAAGAAAATAGAGACGTGCAAGAAAGATATACCTACAAGAATATAATTCACAGCATCTTCTGTAAGACAAAAAAGGAAACAACTTAAATGGCCAGTATTAAAGGAATTTTAAATAGCTGGACCAAATATTCATATGATAAAAAAACATACTCTATCAAGTATCAAATTTTCTAAGGATATTTAATAAAATAAGAAAACCATGTTGTATGTTATGAAGTAAAAAGCATGTGATATAAATTTATTCAAACTAAAACAAGCTTCAGAAATATATTTACTCATCAGCTATGTATTGGCACCTAGTGTATGATAGATGCGAGCAACAATAATGACCAAGACAACCCCTGCTTCAAGGAATTCACATTTTAATAGTAAGAGTAAAGAACATTTAAGCAATAAAGTACAAGAAACTATTATAGACACGTACTCCATACACATGGTGCAAAGACTAGGGAATCAAGTATTGTTGCTAAAGTACTACCATAAATCAAGAAGAAAGGTCACAAAGCTTCACAGACAAAGTGGTGTTTGATCCGAACCTTCACTGAAGGTCAATTTTTGGATTCCTTAATCTTCTAGCCTTATAGTTGGGGCTGTCTCTTGCTTATGTATCAGGCACTTCAAAGAAAAGATTACATTTAACTACTCCCAACTATCCCTCCCTTACTGTTTGGTTTGTCTATGAGTGTAAAAAATCCCTAGCTCACTTATTGTAAGAGAATTTTCACAGCCTTATGATCACAGTCTTACAACTGTACCGAATTATACATTATGTGAAGGGGAGTGATAAGAATTAGCCACGCTAAATATTACAGTAAGCACAATTATATAATCAAGTAAGCCATAGCATAAGACATTTTCTAAACTCAAATGAACTATTTCAAGTAATCCTGGAACTTGCTTACTTGCTTAATTCCTATGACTGATGAAGATACTAATAACATATTTTTCTATACAATTTTGAATTGGTTTCCCCTTCAAGCCCCAAAATGGATCTGATATATACCAAAGCTAAGTGACATAACACATGATTCCAGTTAAATATAGCTGAACATTTTATTTATTATCAAATTTTAATTATTTGATATTTCTGGGCTCATGTTCAGGGTAAGGATTCTGAAATAACAGGTTGGATACGGAAGTTGAACCGAACTGGCCATTTTGTTAGAGACCATGAAGCTGAGGAACATGTAAAAGGAAGAGATCAAGAATAAAGTGAGAATTGGGAATCCTGCAGACAAAGATTGAGTCTTTTTGCAAAGAAGTAAAAATCAGGTAAAAAATCAGAGCTGTTTAGGATATAGTTGGCAGATTTAGGAAGGAGGACAAGAGGTAAAATCGGCAAAAATTACTGAGGTTGTTGAGTACACCAGTAGGAAGCTGCCTTTACTCTGCAATATCCCATCATCTCTCTCATCTCTCAGATTTCTACTCATCCTTTCGGGCCCAGTACAACCATAAACGCTTCTGTCAGAACTGTTCTGGTTTTTACCTTTCCGCATCGCAGAGGAATTATCACTCCCTCTTAAGTGCACTCCAAACATGCCTTGTTCACAGTCCTAATCATACTGATTTATGGTTGTGTTGTCTGTGCATCTCCTTCAAAGATACAAGCTCATCAATGACTAAAAGATCCAATCATATGAGTCTATATTTGCCTTAGACTGAAGAGTATCTAGCCCAGAGTTCAGTAAAATGTTTGTTAACTAAACGAAGGGGCTCCAAGGGCTCCATAACTAATGCTGATATCACTAATCTATTTGTAATAGAATAAAACAGGCGGGGGAGAATAGCTTTGCCTGAAGGAGCAAATACTTTGTCATTCCAAACTTATCTTTCCATTTTAGATGCATTAATACAATGCTACAATAATAAGAGAAATAACATACGCACATATATATAGCAAAATCATTGAAGATATTATTAACACATCTCTAGGATGGTTTAACTTCCACTCTCAAAGATGTAGATGTGAGTAGAATGATATGGTTCTCTCCAAATTTTTGAATGACTGATATTCTTAAATATTCCTTAAAAGGTCACAATTAAATTAGAAAGACTAAAAGCCTCCTCAAATATGGTTTAATACAGCATCCTATAAACAAAAAAATTTTCCTAGAACTTCCTCACAGCTCTATTACAGCAACTCATTTTTGCTCATAATGAAGATTCCGGTGCACTTCAGCTTTCTGAAGGCATTTCTGCATTTCGTAAAACTGCATATTAAATTATGTGCAATATGATGTTAGTATTAAGTACATTTTATTGTTTTATAATATTTTAAAATGCAGTAATTTATGAGTAATGTCTCTTCTTCCCCTTACTTAGACTTTGACACCAAATTTCCTCACACATTAAGCAACAGAATTATTGAACACACACACACACAAACAACTTAAACCAAAGACATATATTGTACACAAACTATGTAAATGACCTTCAAAATGGAAAAAACACACCAGGGTAAAATTGCTATCTGGTAGTACATTTTGTATTTAAGGAGTAAAAAGCTTCTCCAATGTAATCACGATGCATTTAAGAGTACCTACTCCCTAAGTTCCACAAATGGTTAAATGCTGGACTATAAACTTAAATGCTGGAGATTCAAACCCACCCAGAGGCTCTTCAAATTCAGGCCTGGTGATTTGCTTCTGAAAAGTCAAAGCCTTGAAAATCCTATGGAGTGCAGTTCTACTCTGCACACAGGGGTTGCCATGAGTCAGAATCGACTTGACAGCAACTAAAAACAACAGTCATCCAGTTGGTCAAGAAGAACTTTGACACTGGACCAATATTTAGGAGGAGACAAGCACAGATCTAAATGCAAATTAAAAATCTTATGGCATCGGTGGTAAAAGAAATCTATCATATAAATCCCTGAATACTAAAAGTCCTAATTTTCATATCTTTCATAACTTGCCCTAAAATACATAGTATCATCAGAAAAGTCATTTTTTAAAGTACAAAAGAGGGAATGAGACTGTTTCCAAATCCTATTACTATGATGTTTGCCCGGATTTCATTTGAATAAATTTACACTAGTTCTTTTAACTGCAATAATAAATTCTAGCTCATTTCACAGCTGCATCCCATACAGTAGTCTACACTGAATATATCACAGTTTAGCTGCCTGCAGACAAATATAATAATGCTGGCAGGTTTTCACTTTGTCTATTTCTGGGAGAAAAAAAGAAAAGGAAAACTACAGCTGGAAAGCAAGTCTCCCTGTGTATTGTTCTTCGGTGCCATTGAGCCAGTGCTGATTGACAGCAACCCCACGTACAACAGAATGAAACACTGCCTGGTCCTGAGAAGTCCTCACAATTGTTGCTATGTTTAAGCTCACTGTTGTAGCCATTGTGTCAGTTCATCTCATTGAGGTCTTCCTTTTTCTCGTTGACTTTCTACTTCACTGAGCATGATGTCCTTCTCCAGGAACTGGTGCCTCCTGATAACATGCCCAAAGCATATGAGACGAAGTCTCACATCCTCCCTTCTAAGGAGCATTCTGGCTGTACTTCTTCCAAGACAGATTTGTTTGTTCTTTTGTCACTCCATGGTATATTCAACATTTTTCGCCAACACCATAATTCAAAGGCGTCAACTCTTCCTCGGTATTCCACTATTTCTTATACATTGTCCAGGTTTCACATGCATATGCTGCAATTGAAAATACCATAGCTTGGGTCAGATGCACTTTAGTCCTCTAAGTGACATCTTTGTTTTTTAACAAAGGGATTTTTTTGCAGATTTTCCCAAAGCAATACGTCATTTGATTTCTTGACTGATGCTTCCATGGGGGTTGATTGCGGACCCAAGTACAATGAAATCCTTGAAAATGTCAATCTTTTCTCTGTTTATCATGATGTTGCTTATTGTTGTTGTGAAGATCTTTGTTTTCTTTATGCTGAGTTGCAATCCATACTGAAAGCTGTAGTCTTCGATCTTCATCAGTAAGTGGTTCAAGTCCGCCTTGCATTCAGCAAGCAAGATTGTGTCATCTGCATATCGCAGGTTGTTAATGAGTCTTCCTCCAATCCTAAAGCCGCATTCTTCTTCATATAGTCCAGCTTCTTGAATTATTTCCTCAGCATACATTAAATAAGTGTGATGAAAGCATACAACCCTGACGCACACCTTTCCTGACTTTAAACCACACAGAATCTCCTTGTTCTGTTTGAATGACTGCCTCTTGCTCTAAGTACAGGTTCCACATGAGCACAATTTAGTGTTCTGCAATTCCCGTTGTTCATAATGTTATACGTTATTTGTTATATTCACATAGCCGAATGTCTTTGCACAGTCAGTAAAACACAGGTAAACATCTTTCTGGTATTCTCTGCTTTCAGCCAAGGTCCATCTAACATCAGCAATGACATTCCTCATTCCACATCCTCTTCTAAATTCAGCATGAATCTCTGGCAGTTCCCTGTCGATGTACTGCTTTAACTGCTTCTGAATTATCTTCAGCAAAATTTTACTTATATCCGATGTTAATGATATTGTTCGATAATTTCCGCATTCTGTTGTATCACCTTTCTTTAGAATGGGCACAAACATAGATCTCTTCCAGTCGGTTGGCCAGGTAGCTCTCTTTCAAATTTCTTGACAGATGAGTAAGCACTTCCAGCGTTGCATTGTTTGTTGAAACATCTCAATTAGTATTCCATCAATTCCTGAAACCTTGTTTTTCGTTGCTGCCTTCAGTGCAGCTTGGACTTCTTCCTTCAATACCATCGGTTCTTGATTATATGCTACTTCCTGAAATGGTTGAATGTCAACCAATTCTTTTTGGTATAGTGACTCTGTGTACTCCTTCCATCTTCTTTTGATGCTTCTTGTGTCATTCAATATTTTGCTCATAGAACCCTTCAGTATTGCAAATCTAGGCTGGAATTTTTTCTTCAGTTCTTTCACCTTGAGAAATGCCAAGTGTGTTCTTCCCTTTTGGTTTTTTATCTCCAAGTCTTTGCACATTTCATTATAATATTTTACTTTGTCTTCTCAAGTTGCCCTTTGAAATCTTCCATTCGGTTCTTTTACTTCATCATTTCTTCCATTCGCTTTAACTACTCTATGTTCAAGAGCAAGTTTCAGAGTCTCTTCTGACATCTATTTTGGTCTTTTCTTTTTCTCTTGTCTTTTTAATGACCTTTTGCTTTCTTCACGTATGATGTCCTTGATGTCATCCCACAACTCATCTGGCCTTCGATCATTGGTGTTCAATGTGTCTCATCTGTTCTTGAGATGCTTGAGATGGTCTCTAAATCCAGGTGAGCTATACTCAAGGTCGTACTTTGGCCCTCGTGGACTTGTTTTAATTTTCTTCAGCTTCAACTTGAACATGCATATGAGTAACTGATGGTCTGTTCTGCAGTCGGCCCCTGGCATTTTTCTGACTGATGATATCTCTTTCCACTGATGTAGTCGATTTGATTCCTGTGTGTTCCATCTAACAACATCCAGGTGGATAGTCATTGTTTATGTTGTTGAAAAAACATATTTACAATAAATAGGTCGTTGGTCTTGTAAAATTCTATCATGCAAACTCTGGCAGCGTTTTTATCACCAAGGCCATATTTTCCAACTACTGATCCTTCTTCATTTCCAACTTGTGCATTCCTATCACCAGTAATTATCAATGCATCTTGATCGCATGTTTGATCGATATCAGACTGCAGAAGTTGGTAAATATCTTCAATTTCTTTATCTCTGGCATTAGTGATTGGTGCATAAATTTGAATAATAGTCCTATTAACTGGTCTGCCTTGTAGGCGTATGGATATTATCCTATCACTGACAGCGTTGTACTTCAGATCTTGAAATGTTCTTTTTGACAATGAATGCAATGCTGTTCCCTTCAATTTGCCATTCCCAGCATAATAGACCATATGATTGTCTGATTCAAAATGGCCAATACCATTCCATTTCAGTTCACTAATGCCTAGGATATCTATCTTAAGTATTCCATTTCATTTCTGACAACTTCTAATTTTCCTAGATTTATACTTCGTACATTCCATGCTCTGATTATTAATGGATGTTTGCAGCTGTTTCTTCTCATTTTGAGTCATACTACATCAGCAAATGAAGGTCCCTAAAGCTTTACTCCATCCACATCATTAAGGTTAACTCTACTTTGAGGAGGCAGCTCTTCCCGGTCATATTTTAAGTGCCTTCCAGACTGAGGGGCTCATCTTCTGACACTATATCAGACAGTGTTCTGCTGCTATTCATAAGGTTTTCACTGGTCAATTTTTTTTAGAAGTAGATTGCCAGGTCCTTCTTCCTAGTCTGTCTTAGTCTGGAAGCGCCACTGAAACCTGTCCACGAGTGACCCTGCGGGTATATGAAATACCAGTGGCATAGCTTCCAGCATCACAGCAACACGCAAGCCACCACAGTACTACAAACTGACAGACAAATGGTGACTCCCTGTATAGAAAAGTGCAAAAGTCAGCATTTCTATTGTTGAATTATTGTTATTGTTGTTGTTAGGTGTCGTCGAGTCAGTTTTGACTCACAGAGACCCTACGTACAACAGAATGAAACACTGCCCGTACTTGTGCCAAATGATCATTGTTATGCTTGAACCCATTGTTGCAGGCACTGTTTCAATCCATCTCCTTGCGGGTCTTTCTCTTTTTTGCTGACCCTCTGCTTTACCAAGCATGATGTCTTCTCCAGGGACTGAATTATTACTATCCAAGAGATTATATCAGTTTACATACTTGAAAAAGATTCTCTGATGATGATGATGGGACAAGGAAGATGAAAGACAAGGGAAAGAAAGAGCTTAGCATTAATGAGAGAGCTTTAAGGAGAAAGTGAAAGAACCAGGAGTTGATATGGGAGAGGGAAAGGAGATTGTGTGTAAATGTGTGTGTGAGAGAGAAGGAAAGAGAGAGAGAGCCTGATGGAAGCTTGAAGCTCTGTGGTATATTTTGGGATATGTACAGGTGAAGAGAGATTTAGGATGTTTTGTTGTGTGGAATACAGTGTAAGCACTAGTGCTACACTGTCAAGAAAGTCCACAGTAAAAATCTATATAACTCTTCAAAAAGAAAGAAAATATACTAAAATAGAATATTGATTTATGACTTAAAGCAGAATTTTATACTTTTCGATGGTAAAATTCATTGCATCATGGAACAATATGAGAATATGTTTATATGTGATTGTAGAGAAATGAATTGTTTGAATAAAATATATTTATTCTATTAAGTCACAAACTTGAAGAAACCTGTAAGTGGAAATGATAGAATCTCAAGAACACAGCCACAAGTTCAGTCAGCATACCTAATAGTCAAAATATTCACCAAACTCTAAAATCTGTAATTATTTATTCTATCTCCCTATGCTTGTCTAGAAGTATTAGACCCAAATTTGCTATCACTTATTACTTATACCATGTAAAGCTAATTTAAATCTTTAAGACTTAGTCTTTGTATATCTGAAGAATATTTTCTCTGATCTTTTCTTCTTCAATTAAGATCTTTTACATAAAATTGTCATTTCTGTGCATCAAGTAGAAAAGGCATCATGTTATGTGTTTTTGCCACTAATCTTATAGTGAGAATGTGGCTTGGGTCAAATCACTTAACCTCAGGTACCTGCATTAACTCTTTCATAAAAGAAAAACATTACTTCCTTTCCTGTATTTGTGAAGAAATTGTAAGAATCTAGTAAAAGAACATGTGAGCATGAGTGCTACAAGAGTTATAAATAGTCTCAGGGGACATCTAGGTCAATTGGCATAATGTAGTTCACAAAGAAAATGTTTTACCTCCTACTTTGGTGAGTAGTGTCTGAGGTCTTAAAAGCTTTCGAACGGCCCTCTAAATTACAGTTGGTCTCATCCTGTCCAGAGCAAAAGAGAATGAAAAATATCAAAGACACAAGTAAGCAATTACTCCAAAGGATTAATGGACCACATGAACCACAGCCTCTACTAGCCTGAGACCAGTAGAACTAGATGGTGGCTGGCTACCACCACCAGCTGCTCTGATGGGGATCACAATAGAGGGTCCTGGACAGAGCAGGAGAAAAATGTAAAATAAAATTCAAATTCACAAAAAAGACTAGATTTACTGGTCTGACAGAGACTGGAGGAACCCTAAACACTCTTCTAAGTTAAAACTGAAGCCACTCCTGCAGTTCAGCTTTCAGTCAAATATTAGACAGTTCTATAAAATGAACAATAACACCTGTGAAGAAGGTGCTCCTTAGAACAATTAAGTATATAAGACCAAATGGGCAACTCCTGCCCAAAAGCAAAGATGAGAAGGTAGGAAGGGGCAGGAAAACCCAACAAATGGAAATGGGGAACCCAGGGTGGAAAGAGGGAAAGTGCTGACACATTGCAGGGATTGCAATCAATGTCACAAAATAATCTGTATACAAATTATTGAATGGGAAACTAATTTACTCTGTAAACTTTCACCTAAAGCACAATAAAATGTTCAAAAAACAAAACAAAAAGAATTATAAATACAGTACCATGAGAATGCAAGGAGATATTGTTATTCCATCCACTAAGCTGTAAAAACCAAATGGATAACCCCTAAAACGCATTAACATTTAAATGTTTCATTAGTATCACTTAGGTTTCTCTGTACATTTTAAACACATGTGATTAAACCGTCATCTGTTTCTTTAACCCAGAAAAAAACAAACCCACTGCCGTCGAGTCGATTCTGACTCAGAGAGACCCTACAGGACAGAGTAGAACGGCTCCATAGGGTTTCCAAGGCTGTAAGTCTTTACAGATATGAAAGCAGACTGCCACATCTTTCTCCCGCAGAGTGACTGGTGGGTTCCAACCACCAACCTTCTGGCTAGCAGTCAAGCACGTTTAACCACTGCACCACCAAGTTACCAGTATTCTCCCATCCCATCCACTTTATTACTTTTTTTTCTTTCTGCATGCCTTCACTTTATGATCAGACAAAAATCCCAGTGGAATTTCCTCTAGCTATCCTATCAAGTCCTCCCATGGTTACTTAAGCAGATTTTCGTCCTAAATGTGCATTTATTCTTATAAACTAGATCCCGCAAAGCACTATATTTTCTGTTTACCTTCTAATTACATAATGATATCTTTATTGGAACTTTTATGTATTTTATTGGATGACAGTTATATCATAATTGAAGTTCCTGGCAAGTATAATGTGTATTATGTAATGCCAAGTTTAAAAAAAAAAAAGCATATATATATACACACACACACACATATATATGTGGGGTGGAGCTCTGGTGGCGCAGTGGTTAAGAGCTCGGCTGTTAACTAAAACGTTGGCAGTTCAAATTCTATGGGGCAGTTCTGTTCCATCCTATAGGGTCACTATGAGTTGGAATCAACTCGAAGCAATGGGTTTGATTTTGTTTTACATATATATATATATATATAGCTCAAACACTCTGTAAGTCCTTCAAATGGTTAAACATAGAGTTGCCATATTATCCAGAATTCTACTCCTAGGTACATATGTTAGAGAAGTGAAAATATATGTCCATACAAATGTGTACATGAATGTTCACAGCAGCATTATTCATAATACTCAAAAAGTGGAAACAACCCAAATGTCCATAAACTGATGAATGAACAAATAAAATGTAGTATGTCCATACAGTAGAATATTACTAAGCAATAAAAAGAAATTAAGTACTAATATTGATGGACGAACCTTGAAAACATTATACTAAGTGAAAGAAGTCAGTCACAAAGGAACATAGATGATTCCATTTATAAGAAATGTCTTTAAAAAAGCAAATTTATAGAGACAGAAAGTAGATTAGTAGTTATCTAGGGCTGGGCAGGATTGGGAGCAATGGGAATATTGGGGGTGACAGCTAAGCAATGCAGAGTTTATGTCTGGGGTAATGAGAATATTCCAAGACTGACTGTGGTGATGGATGCACATCTCTGTGAATATACAAACCACCATTGACTGATATACTTTAAATGGGTGAATTACATGGTATGTGAATTATATCCAATAAAACTTGTTTAAAAAATATGGCTCTGCCGTAGTCAATGTCACCGAACTGTGCATGTAGAAATTTTTGAAATGGTGTATCTTTAGCTATGTGAGTTTTCACCAAAAAAAAAAGAGGTTGAGAAGTTACAGGGTTGATATGCTGTGGGGTTGTTAACCAATGTCATAAAATAACGTGTACTTCTGTTTCATGAGAAACTATTTGTTCTGTAAGCTTTCACCTGAAGTACAATTAAAAAATATATATATATGTAGCTCTGCAATAGGAACCCCACCTATTCCGTATACCACCAACAGAGGAAATTTGTTTTATATCTAACGACATGGTGACCAAAGTTACTCTTTCCTGTACTTTTTACAGTTTTCATTAAATAAGCAAATTAATACAGCTTTTAGATGATTCTATCAAGATAGAATAATTACTTCAAGAAGACTGATGCTGAAGGCTCTAAAAACTTTCTTTATGATTTGGGACATTGTGATGTTCATGGTTCTGCAGTGCTTGATCAACCAAGGCTGAAAGACCACCTTGTCTGCTCTATAATATTTATTGTCTTCTTGTGGAATTTTCACAGCTGAAGCAATTCAAAGCCAGTTCTTTTATAAAACAAGCCAAGGGAACTGACAAAGTTACATTAAATCTTCCAGTAAGAGACAGGGAGAGAAATGTTTCTTAGCAGCAGTCAAAGCTTTCCTTATGAATTATTTGATTCCATAAATCCAAATCCATTTTGATGGCTCTCCCATTAGAGATATGTTAGTCACCACTGCAAACTGTCAGAGGAAGCTATTTTATAGTGCAATTGAACCCTATGATCTCTGCTGCTTTTCTGTGATTATATACACCAGTCAGGAGCAGCAGTGGCTCTGATCCTGATAGCTCCTCTCATCCCACAAGGTCAGTTTCCTAATCAGAACTAATGAAGCACAGTGTGTAGAGAGGTGGAGGGAAATGTTGATGTTGGCTGGAAACATAGCTGTTTGGATACTTTAATTTGAAATTGGTGTTCCATACTGTCTCCTGTGGTCATTCTCTAAACCTCAAATAAAGTATCTTTTAGATATCTTTTCTGCCCCCATTTTTAAACATCAGGTTTTTGAAGACCTGATATGATTGTTAAAAAGCAAAGATTGCAAACCAGTGCCCCATAATCCAAGTTGGCTCACTAGATGTTATATTTGGCCAATACAATGTTGTCCCTTATGGGATTTTTTTTACATTGAACCCCATCTCTAAAAGATTTGTTTGCTTCTTGAATTACCCATGACCACAATCAAGAGGACTTGACTACAACCAGCCTTTATATCATCTCCAACCCACTTAACTAATTTATGTTCTCTGTCACTGACCTCACCACAGAAAACAGATCTAAGGTTTATTAATTTTAACATTGGTCTAATCAAAACCAGTGAGGAAAATATAAAATTGTTCTTAATAATAAGCCTGAATGAATACTAAACCAAAAACCAAACCCACTGCCGTCAAATTGGTTCCGATTCATAGTCGCCTGTAGGACAGAGTAGATCTGCCCCATATAGTTTTTAAGGAGCAGCTGGTGGATTTGAACTGCTAGCCTTTTGGTTAGAAGCTGAGTTCTTAACCACTGTGCCACCAGGGCTCCAAATGAATACTACAATATTGAAATAACTACATTCAATTAAAATTACCTAAAGGCAACATTTATTATAGAAAATTTGATTATTTTAGTATTTTTTTAAAATAAATCAGAAGAAATTATCAAAACTATAAAAAACTGACTTTACATTTTAGTGACTTGCAATGACAACAAATACTGGTATGTTGTGGTATGTTGTATTTATTAGGAATTTCATATATAAATAAATAAGTAAACTCATCATTTTCATATCTGGACAAAGAGGATTGTAATAGTTCATTTAGACAACAAAGATATAAAGTTCATGAATTCTCATTTGACTAAACATTTACAAATATATTCTTTAACTCCTAGTAATATTTTATAAATCCAAATAGATTGGGTTCCTAGATTCCATAAAGTAGACAGCAACAAACAAAGGACAGGTCTTCTCACGGCAGACTTTGTTTAGTCCATACACTTGCTTCTTCTCCAAACACGTATCTACCATTTCCCACCCCAACCTACTCCCTACTTTTTATGCCTCAGAACTCCCTTCTGTCCCTAGACACACAATGACATTTAATGTCCTCACAATTACTCCTTCTCTGCCTGGAATTCTCTCTTTCGCCTTTGTCCATTTGGTAAACTGTTTATTTTCCAAATCTGTGTTTTGTGAAATCTTTCCTTCCCTGTAACTTTGTGCAGGATAATCACCCATTCTCTAACTTTACATCTATATAAATATAAGCATCTATATTTCTTCTGTTTTTGCAATAAGTTCACTAGACTAGAATTACTTATCTACATGTGATAGAGAACTACTGGAGAGATGGGCTCATGTGCTGTTCATGTTAGATCCCCATCACCTGGTGTAAAGCTTGGCACAAAACGGGCACTAAATATCTTCCAGTTTAACTTAATTCAACTTGATCACAAACTGAGGAAGAAAAAGGTGACCTAATTCTGTCTGTGAATGGAGTCCCCAAAATTGTGCGATATGGTGGCTCTGGATGAACTGTCTCCCGTAAGAAAAGAAAAGGAAAAAAAATATATATATATATATATATATTCATATATAAAGCAATAATGAATCCATATTGTTCCACCTGGGTCTGTACTAAATTAATGACATCATAATCAATGTAAACTATGTCCAAGCAATATTTTATATAAATGATGTTCAGGGACATGCTAACAGGCAGATGTTGTTAGAAGAAATGTATTTCTTAGACATTTTATGCACGCACTGCAGTTTGAAGACATTGTCCAGGCACCAAAGTGGCAAACACAGGAAGATCGTTAGACATAAGAAGATCTCAAAATAAAAGCTATAAGTTAGTGGGAGATAATATAACAACCTGTATATTAAAAGCTTTTATAAGAGCTGGTTCTTACAAAGACTGGCACAAAATTTTATTAAGTAACTAAAATTTTAATATAAATTTTGTACAATTAGTATTTTAGTGAAAAGTTTCAAGGCACCACTAAAGAATACTTACATGCACAATTTGCATACTTATTAAAAAGTCACAACTATGAATACTATTTATAAACTACATTCTGTTGTTGTATGCCGCTGAGTCAATTCTGACCCACAGCGACCCCACGTGAGAGTAGAACAGCCCCGTAGGATTTTGTAGGCTATAATCTTCACAGAAGTGGATGGCCAGGTCTTTTCTCCCGCAAAGCCACTGCGTTGGTTCAAACCCACAACCCTTCAGTTAGCAGCTGAGTGCTTAACCACCAGGGCTCCTAGGAGGTGTAATAATTCTCACAATGCCAGTTAAAATATGAAGTTGGCAATAAATAACTGAGTCATTTGTGTGTGCCTGTATGTATTCAGGCATCTATGCATGTATTCATGTGCATGTGTGTGTATGCTTTTAATGGTGCATTAAATTATTATTGTAATGCTATCATAAGTTTATGAAAGCTACATAACTTTTACAAAATGCACAGGTAAATGAGTTGTAATGGACATGAAACAGTTGAATAGCTACCTCTCATCCAAAGCAAACATTTTTTGTTTCAATCTGAAGATTTTAAACCACATATATGGAGGTTTGGAAGTAGAATATTTATATGTGTATATATAATGGAGCGCTGGTGGCACAGTGGTTAAGTGTTCAGCTGCTAAACAAAAGGTCAGCAGCTGAAATCCACCAGCCGCACCTTGGAAACCCTATGGGGGCAGTTCTACTTTGTCCTATAGGGTCGCTATGGTCAGAATCAACAGCAACAGGTATATAAAGAATATATATATATATATACACACACACACATACATATAGACATACACTGTAGATTACAGAGCTCTGTAAAAGGAATGCACTTAGCCTAAAAGGCAGGCATCCCTGACTTTAGGACAGGAAACCTCATCATTCACTGTGTACTTCCTATACCATCTCACCCACAGCATCACAAGAAAGTTTCATAAATGATATTCTCAGGTGTTTCCAGGCAAAGGGATTTTGCAAAGCACAGTTCCATTTAAGGAGTCACACCTCCAGGATTTCCTACATGGCAAAGATATGAACAATCACAAAAAAATAAAACACTAAGCTGAATGTCTCTGCATATAAAAACTGTACTTTGAATAATCTTGCCAACAACAAGGATGAGGGCTTTGCAGTTACTCTGTTGGCTCTAACAGCAGGTAGAACACAGAGTGATGTCATCGTAGAGAAGCTTGAAATGCAAGTGCAGATTCAAGCATGAAGAATAATCAAAATGAAGAGAGAAAGAATCCAGACAGATCAGACCAATCCAGGAGACAGACTATTCCAGTGAGGAGATTTTACAGTTCATACCAGGATCACACTCAAGTAAGAGATAACGGGTATGGTGCACTGACTTCTGCCAGGCATTGTGCTAAATTCTCTACAAGTTTATCTCAAATAATCTTTAAAATAACTTGGAGAGGTAGATACTAATATTATACTTACAGTACCATTGAAGAATGAGAAACACAGAGAGATAAATCATATTCTTAATAAACAACAACACTAGGTCAAGATTCATGCCAGTCTTTCTCAAAAGTCTTTGTTCTCAAACATCTCATTTTATTTGTTATACACACACATATACTATACTTGTAGATAGATATAGCTACTTAGAAATCAGTGCTTCTTTCACTCCTAGCTGTGAGTTCAATTCTTTGCAATGAATCTCTTTCATTTTGATTGGAAAGTAGTTGAATACAGTGGGCCTCTCTGACATTTACAGTTGCTCTCTCTGATTTTGGTAAAGCAAATAAAAATAAATTTTAAGTAGTACAATCCAAAGATGCATATTTGTGTTCTAATGCCACTCTTTTACAGACCCATTATACTCATCCATCTACAGTATCCAGAATGTCTTAGCTATTGTTGTTGCTATAAAAGCCCAAGGGATAACTTTGTAGAAAGAATCACATTGGCCATATACCATAAGTTAAATTATTTCAACTTCATAGTCAATGTGTGTGCCTGATTCATGCTCTTGAGAAACTTAACTTTTCTTCAAGCTCACTATATAGTTCTAAGTTTAGCTACTTGGATATCATGCTGTATTTCTATCCCTATCACTCAAGTAGCTCACTTCTAAGTCATTGTTCTGTTACCCCCTTCTGTGGAGTTCAACACTTTGTGTTGACGGGGTCAGTGGGGGCAATCTAAATATTAGCCTGCCTTGACAACTCAGATTCCAGGTCAATTTACCAGGGATTAAGGACACCTGCACCTTTTCCTAGACGTTTAGGAGGAGAGTGCACCTCCACCTTTTCCCAGAAGCCCATGGCTTCTTCCCTGCAAGAGCATGGAAAAGTAGGTATGTAACTACATGATTTATTAATCAGACCAGAGTCAGTTAGAGATACAGCAGGTGAGTGATGTACTTGAAAATATCACAAGCTTCCAGGTTTCATTTATCATTTTAATTTATCATGCCTTTTCCTTTACTTTAAAATATTGTTCATTACTTCCAAACTCTCTCCTAATCCTTCTCTCCCAGTCCTCCCCCAAGGTGAACTAAACCAGACCATGTGTAGACCCATCTCCAGTTATTCTTTGCTTAATTCCTTTGCGTGTTTTCTTGTTATAAAACAATTGTCTTTAGTGTGGGTCACATCATCAGGGCAACAGGAAGTGGACTGGGCTGGACTATGGCCTTGAACTCTGCCTCCTAAGAGCCCCACACGCTGTTGCTATTCTTACTCATGTGATCAAAAGGATGTCTCACCTTCCTACCAAGTTTTAGCAGTCATACATATCTTCCTTGAATTCACTAATTACTCCCTCTATGTTGACCACCTCACTTTGATGTTTCCTGTGACATGGAACCCCTGGGATCAATACTACACACTTATATGAAGGAGCTCATTTGTGACTTTCCCCCTTATGCCCTTATTTCATTGTTCTTCCCATAGTATAACTTTGATACAATAATAAGTAGCAAATGGAAATAATACTGCAATAATTACAATTACACATATTAAACTATGTAAAATATCAATTAGCTCAATACTTCCTCTAGAGAATGAGACAATATCCTCTTAGCTAGGTATAGTTATTGCATCAGAAAGAACACATAGATTACTTTCTTACTGCTTGGGTACTTGGGTTGTAGATGCAAATGGCTTTATTTTTACATCATTTTAGTGCATTCTAAAGCGTAAAGTATAAATTTCTTGTGAAGAAAATTAAAAAGGATCTCTACCTTATGACTCATTGGCACCTCTAATTCACACTCTACTCTTTTCTTGTGATAGAAAAGATATATTTTCCCAGATGTCACTTCCCTAATGCTTCTTTCACTAAGGGCCACTCTAATGTGCCTTTATATTAATCCCAGTGGAACCTGTTCTACATATTCGCTAAACTGAGAGGCTTCCATGCTTCCTTTCCCAGACAGCTCGCAGGGTCATCATTTTAATTTACATCAAAGGCTGAGGACTTTGTTTCTCATAAAAGGATAGAAACCACAACCACACTTCCGCAATAAGCAACTCAGAATGTCAGCATCTCATCCCACAGCCATCAGGCCACTTGTCTATATAAGAATGATGGATAGAAGAAAATCTGGGTCATGTGCTACCCATAGCACTCTTAACCTCAGCCGCGACTGGAGTGTTCATCTTTTTGCAGACCAGGTAGCTAGCTATAATTTACATAAGGAGTGGCCTGAGTTACTACAGTTCCATTAAGATATTAACGCTTCAGAAAACCACCTGAGCATTTGACTTTCTGATCCAAATAATTCTTATTGAACTCTTACTTACTGAATTCTAAGCACTAACTGTGCTATGTACACCAAGAAAAGAGGAGGACAAGACATAAATAAAAATGTGTTTAAATAACCACCTAAGAAGTAAAACAAAACAATGCATAAAACACAAACAATTCTATGTTAAAGCATTTAATTTGCAAGGGATAGGTGAGAATGTTAATTTCAAGAATGTAAAATTTCAGATTATTGAGAAATCACCCTAGACACAATATAAAATGAAGTATAAAAATTCTATTGACAAAATTCATGCTGAACTCCCTGCTCAAAGTATTTTGATGGTCTTTGGTCCATGCTGTCTACATATAAACACCAGGATAATAAAAAAGGCAAGTCTACAGAAAAATAACTTCTCTTTCTAGACTCATTTTATTTGTTTTTCATAGTATTCTTTAGTTGAAGAAAACAGGTAAGTATTTTGGATCTGTAGAATTCCTAAATGTTATGTCATTTTTAGGGGTCGAAAAGATAAAGAATGGGAAAAGAACATTTTTTAATGTTTAGGGCACTGTGCTAAGTACTTTCTATTATCTGTTACATCATAAATGCCTTATAAAATAGAAACTTCGATCGTCATTCTAAGATGAGAAAACAAGTCAGAGAGTTTAAGTAATGTGATCAGTTTAGTAGAGCTAACATTTAAACATTTGTGTCTGATCCCAAAGTCTATGTTCTTTCCATTCTACAATGCTGCATCCCTTACAATTTGTTAAGAGTATCTAAGTGCTCTAGTTAACTGTATCAAATTGTAATTCCTAATGCATTTACTGGGGAAAAAAAAAAAAGAGAGATGCTTTTAAGAAAGCTAAAGTACTTTACTGGACTTACTTCAGGTCATAAAACTAAGCAGCCATTGTATAATGTAACATAATAATAGTAATAACAAAAAAACTATCATTTATTGAAATTCTATTATGTGCTAAGCACTCTACTAGTAAATTAATTATATATGTTATCATATTTAATCCTCAGACCATTCCTATAAAATCGATATTATTAATCCATATTGGAAACTAAGAGGTTCAAGTGATGAAATAATTGCATAGGTGACGTAGATAGAAAATTTTCAATCCATGCTGCCCCAAATTGATTAATATTTAAGCCCATGCTCTGCTCACTCTGTTACATCCCTATCCTCAATTTAATGAGCAAACTGTACCACATTCCAAATTAACAGAAATTTTAAGCACAAATTAAGTTTAAAACTTTTTGTATTAGGATAATGATACTCTTAAGCTAATACTTACTACCTGGAATAACATTCCTATCTCCTTTGTTTAGTGATTGGTAGAATTAAGACAGCTATTTTGTCCATATGCACTGAAGAATATTTTATATTTGATTAATAAGTTATATTAGTACAAGTATATGAAAAAAAAGAAAAGGATAATACTTGGTTTTTTAAATTGAAGAACCAAGAAACTATTCTGTACATAATTAACTGAGTAAAGGATACAGTGATTCTGTCAGTATTAGTATTGTCTTGAATGGGATGAACCTAGTTCAAAAGTGTTTCACATGAAAAGTATTCTCCTTGAGAGAAAATTCACACCTGTAAATCTTCTATCACTTGAATTCTGAATAATGGCTAGTGTGTACCTGTTTCTTAGATTTCAATGTAATTTCATTATTGTAAAAATAATATTCAATTACTTCATAAGCATTTTCTTAAAGACATATCTCCATGAAAGAGTTGATAATTGGATGTATTCAATATTTTCTATCTGACTAATGCTCAGTGCATTAGTATTGTTCACTTGGAATTGCCAGGTGAATATAATTAGCCACAATTATTATTGAAACAATTCCATATGCTAGAGTAATAAAAATGTATGAACTGGTCAGTTATCAGTAACAGTAATTGTGCATTTTCCAATAATATAAGTGCTGTACCTCTGCATGTATGAAATATCTTCCAATTATTCACACAAATAAGACATGCTACTACTTTTCAGATGACTAAACAAAACTGTTAAAGAATTGAACTTCCAATAAATATTTTTACTATCTTGAATTCTGGATTTTTCCCTATTATAAAAGCAACAACAACAGTGTAGTAGACACACTTAAATACCACTTGTTATTCAACTTTATCAATACTATATCTTTTCCTTTATCTTGTTTATTTTTCAATCAAGTTTTTAATCTCTACCACTCTACTTAAAATGTCCTTTCCCTAATTGCTGTTCATCATCTTACCTATTCCTCATTTTACTTGATCTCTTCTAAAATATTTCAAAATCCATCTCCTTGGCTTTTCTGAAATTTTTTATACTTTTTGCCACCATCTTTCTAATAAAATGCCTTCTTCCATTTAGTGCCTCACTCCATTTTCCTTGGTCCTCTTCTGACCACCCTTCCTCAGGCTTTGACTGGTTTCTCCCTGACGTGACCCTTTAAATCTCAATATTATTTGTGCAGTATCTTGATACCTCTTTTCAATATTTTTCTTCCATTAGTGATTCTTTCCACTCTCAAGACTTGAAAGATTACATATTTATTACATTCCAGGCCTACACCTTCAGTCTAACTCTCCTAAACTATTCACCCATTCACCAATTTTCCCATTAGATCTCTTCATCTGAATGGGTCATTGTTACTTCAAGTTCAGTAAATCTGAAATTGATTTTGTTCTTTCCCAACCCTTAGAAACCTGCTCTTCCTTTTTTTACATGCTGTGCGTCAAGAAAGCAAGTGCAGGCATGATGGAGACCTTGATAGCATTGGTTCCTACTGTCCTTGGAAGACACTTGGGTGTAGGGTCTCCTATACACTGAACCTGAGCTAACACTTCTGCAATGTGATACCAAGCCCTTCTCTCCTCTCTACTCTAACTTTTATGGTCCTTGTTTGGCTCCCCTTTGTCTCTCATATGGCCTGTTGCTCACCTTACTGGCCTTCTAGCCTCTAGACTCAACTCTCTCCTTTCTGTGCAAAGAATGTCAATCTTCTGCTCAAAGTCCAATAGCTCCCACCTGCTTGCAGGTTAAACTTCAACACCTTTACCATAGTATAAAGGTTTTCTTACCAATCTGGCCCCAAGTCACCTCACTGACCTTAAATTCTGTCATTCCCACCAAACATCCTGAAGTACAGCTGCAGTGTACCACAGGGAGTTCCAATACCTCGGAATGCTGCCATGCCTTTTCATTTTTATTTTCTCTCTTCCCTCTGCTTGGAATGGTCTTCCACTCCTCCCTCAATAAAAATCCAACTCTTTCTTTAAGGCTCAGATAAACAATTAGCTTCTCTTTGAAACCCTCCACAACCTCATTTATAACTCCATAACTTCTCTGCTCCTGTGGTATTTTGTTCATGTATATGGTATGGCATGTTCTAATTGTTTGTATGTCTTGGTCAGTTTTGAGTTTCTCTAGGTCAGGAATGATAACATCCTAATCAGCCTCTACTACAGTGACTGCATATTTTAGATCCTCCATAAATCTTTATTGTTAGTTGACTTAATAAAACTTTCATATAATATACATTAAACATGTCAAATATCATAAATTATAGGTAATATGAATTATGTATATGCACATGTGCACATATACTGTATATATGTATATGTGTGTGTATGGTATATGTTTATGCATATGTATGTATATGAAGCACTTTAGGACTGGAAAGGCCCTTAGATGTCATCTTTTCTAATCATTCAAAATAGGAAACCAAGGTCATTTAGTGACTTTGCCGAAGTTCTATATCCTGTTAGTGACATACACAGGATTAGACTTCATATCCCAGATCCTAGGCCAGTGTGCCTTTCACTATACCACTTTAATCCAATGATCTCATCACTAATGTCACTTCCTATAACCTGCTGCACCAAGACCAAGCTCATCCCACTGGAGTAGACAACCTGGGCTGTCTCATGTCCTTTTCTCTCCCAATTCCCGTCCTACTTCTTTACTGTCATCAAATAAGAAACTTATGACTCTGTCACCTCTACATTTTTTAACAACTTATCTCTCTCCTTTAAATATGCTCTGGTTCCTCAGAGAACTACTCTCAACTCCTTTAAAGATATAGTAAAGCCTCCTTTTCCACTCTGGAGAAAAGAACAAAAAAGGGGTCATTTGGTTGTTGCTGTTCTCTAGTTTAATTCACCATTTTTTTAACCAAACCAAAGATACTAAAAAGAAGGTATCATCCTCATCCTTATCCTAGAAGCTATATAATTTTGCATGTATTTGCATATGACCTTAAAGTTTACAAATTACTTTCTCATAACTCACTCATTTGAACTTCACAACAACACTGTGGTGTGTTCACAACAACACAGAAGGTATTATCTTATTTATATGCAATAGAGAAAACTGGGAGTCAAAAGTTAATCAACTGCCAACATTGCTACAGCTTGTAAGAGCTGGAACTGGCACTGGAACCAAGGTCCCCATATCCTTGCTCCTGAGAGCGTTCCACTATTTCAAGCTGTTTATTGACTTGTGTTCCCACCGAGACATTTATGTTGACATATAGTGGCACCTCAGATGCTGCACAGTCAATGCTGCCCAGGTTTTTCTTCGATCTGAATTACTGCTTGGCTCCTGTTACTTTGATAGTACAAGTTTCAACCAGGTAAGTACTATTTTGTCCAACATTTACTTACTTGAAAAGCTCTTACTAAGCATGCAAAGAATATCACTTAATGGTAAATTATAGTTTCATTAGTGTTTGTCTTTATTAATTAGATTATGAAAAGTCAAACCATGGCTTTAACACAATTAGAGAAAATCATCAACTCTTTGTTTTACGTTGAAATATATTAATTTAATTTGATCTGCATTCATTAAGCAACTTATTTTTAAACTTAAGTGTCAGCAAGAATGATTTTTTAATGTGTGTGTGTGTGCGTGGGCCATGTAATATTCTGAGGCAAATAATCTGCCTTGGCTTTAAATAAATTTCTGTTCCATCTCCTCACTTAGTTCCTGGATAGATGCAACTTCTTTAAAAATTCAGGATATTGGTGTAATTGTTGAGTAGATTGATGTCTCTGCAGCAAAAGAACAGAGAAGGCTGAAGCCAGGAAACAGACCCACTCTTTGTAACTCGTTTGCAATCCATGATGAATACATACTTTCTATTACCTCCTTCTCTTAATATTCACATATTGCAAAGGAACTCTTAATTCATCTCTAATTTCAAGCAACAGGAATAATCTTTTCCCACTTTAATTCCTATAAACATGAAGTTTCAGAATTCTGAGCCCTTTAGTGGACGAGAGTGGGCCAGCAAAGGAGTGGGGTTACCCCTCACTTGGTATTGTTCTGCTGCTGGTCACTGCCCACACCCCACCCCCCGCCCCCACAAGACCTCCAAGCGCTTTGCCGGGAGCTACTGAGGGGCGGTAGTAGTCAGTTGCTGCTTTTGTTGGTTGATTAGTTGAAAACAAGACAATAAGAATTCTCAAGAAAGGAAAAGTTTATACCTAAACATTCCGACAGCTGTGCAGTTTAAAAATCACGCAATTCACTCATTGAGATTCGAGCTTTAGATAGTCTGCCTAGTGGCCATGGAGCCCCTTTTGCCTTTAATTGCTAGAACTGTCCTCACTTTGAGTGTTTCCACGTGTCCCACATATCACAAAGATATACTTAACAAACTCAACTCAATAGTCACATATATCATGACACTAAACCTACTGCTTGTCTAAAGTCAGAATAAAGACTGGGGTTAGACTGTTTTCTTGTTCTTTGCTAGAAATATATTTTAGAAACTCCAAGTAGAATGAGAATCCAGAGGTTAAAAATACTGCACTTCATATGAAAGTGCAGCGTTGTCCTCATTAACTGCAGAGCTGCAAGAGAAATAGCATTCCAGTGACTCACTGGCGGTTCTTAGTTGTGTTTTTCTTTTCTAATAGAATCGGACATGACCTCATTTGCTTCCTGGGATCTTACTTTTTTACCTTAGTATTCCAGCACAACCGGGCCATCAGCACCAGAAGTCCCTTCAGAAACCCAGCAGCTTCTTATTGTGGACCCAGATGTGAGGATAGAAAGAAGGGGGAACTCCGTCCCACTTACCAGTCTTCCACAGATAGAGAGTGGGCGCCTCCGCCTCGCCCTGCGCCGCAGCCCCGCAGGCGCCCAGGCACAGCAGCAGCAGCAGCTGCAGGACGCCCCGGCGCGGCCCCGCAGCGCCCGGGCTCCGGGACGCCGAGCGCCTGGCTTGCAGCCCCATGCCGCCTGCAGCCGCTCCAGGGTCCAGATCCGTACCACAGTCGGCAAGGAATTTTCCTTCCCCCTCGGAATGTCTTCCCAAGGAGTACAGAAAGCAAAGCTCTTTCCTGCTATTGTTCACTTCAGATGAAAAGGAGAGAAAGGCCGTCTAACACCGGGGAACAAAAGCGTCCGCGGTGGCCGTGGCCGCCGCCGCCGCCGCCGCCGCCACTGGCGGGGATGCTGCTGCCGTTGCCATTCCGCGCAGAGCGGCAGGTCCTAGCGGCGAGGGAGGCAGCCGTCCGCAGGAGGCCCCAGCTGACTGAGCAGGTCCGCGAGGTCTGGAAGGCAGCGCAGCCCCCGCCGCCAGCTGGAGAGAGAGAAGTAGGGCGTGAGGCGAAAGGAGCGAGATGGGGCTGAAAGCTGGGGGAGGTGAGAGCGCGAGGGTGAGAAAGAGAGCGAAGAGGAGAGAGGGGGGCAGCTGGGCCCCCCAGATCCAACATACCCGCCCGAAGAACTCCCGTGCACATGGTGCGATGAAATATGTTTGGATGGATACACCAATAAAAAGAATCATCACCCGGCAGGCTTCAGAATGACAAATAACAGGCATTGAAATTCATCGTCACCCATGGAGTCAAATGCTAGATCTAGTAGCATGTTATTCTTAGTGTATACTCACACAAAGCATCAGTGTTTATAATTTATTTTTTAAGCCGGAGCTTCTGAATTACTTTATGTGGAGAAAAGTATTTATGACTAGATGTGAAAAAACAGTAAGACAGCAGACACATTAACTTGTCGAAATGCATTTAAATACTTCTGGAAAATTTTTTTTTTTTTTTACTTTATCTGTTCTCAATAAAAAAAATAGGAACAATGTTGATCTACTTTGATAAAGTACATTGTCTTTTAATAGCGTTTAAACTGCCTTCGTATTTAGTATGTATTCACAGTGTTATCTAATTACATGAATCAAATTTTACAAAAACTAACCATAAAATTATATCTCAGGTATGAAGTGAATAAAAGTGCTATCCATTTATCTTCTTTCTGTCAAAAATATGTCATCTTTAAGCATCCAGATAATTGTGAGTAAAATTAAAGGGCAAATTGAGTCAGTTATATTATTTGGACATCTCCAAATTAGCAAATTGTTAAAACATCCCAGATACTAATTTCTCTTAACTCTTACTGTAGAAAATGTCTTTCATAGTCTAAATAAAGCACCAAACGGGCTTGAGTCTTTTGTTCTTTGTGTTTCCACTTTCTTATCTCCGTAGTAATTGAGAAATGTGTATGAAGTCATGTAATGCTGTGCCGTCTCTCTCTTTTTTCCTTTCTTCCAATAATAACCTTTTATTATTAATCCATTTCCTAGTAAAACCAAAATAGTATCAAGGCATTTAGCCAATTAAAAAAACCTGCAAACTGAAAGTTAAAACTATTCTCATCAAGTCAGCAATTCTCAGCCAAATGATAAAAAATTTAAAAAGCAGGAAAACAACCCTTTATGAATTTATTCTAATAACACAGCAAACCAAGAGTTTAAAATGAGGAAGCTACTGTTTCTGAAAGAGGAAACCTTCCATAAGGCTCTCTTGGGACGCCTGTCATTTTGCAGATCTTCCAGACACAGCCATTCTGCATGCATTAGATTAAAAGCAGTTTTGATCAAATAATTCCCAGGTCTTGCCTGTTCAAGTATTCTGACATCAGAGGAAATTAGCAATGTTGAAGGTTGCAAATTTGGTCTTTGTTTACTTTCCACTCTGTTAGGCCGCTAAAAGGGAATTAAAAGCTCAGAGAGCCCTAGGTCTGTGGGTCTGTGATTAGGAGAGATAAACCAGTGTGGATTACTGTTTCTTCACTGGTGAAAAACAGGCAACAATCAAAAGATTATAGGTTGATAAGGGATACAAAGAAAGCCTGATCCAATCCTAACTAATGTATGGCTCCCTGAAGGAGCACTTGTTTCAGGAGTTTCAGCACAGAGGAAAATGGGACCTGCTATTGCTTTCTCGGCTCTGTCCTCTTAGGAAAAACTCGTGATACCACTCCACAATGGAAGCATTTTCCTATCCTGTTTGTTTTTATTTCTGAGCTGCTGTTAGTAGTGCACTAAACCCTGAAATTTCTCCAACTCTGGCACAGGGAGGATTTCAAACTGGAAACACTCTGTTAATATCAGCCCATTCTAAGCATTCTTGGAAGGCCCCAAATCAATTCACCAAGTGGAAACTCATTATACAGAATCTAAGGAGTCAAGTTAATACAATTTAATGCAGGGTAAATACCTAGACCTTAGAAAAGCCACCAGGCACTATACTTAATAGTTTAATGACAAAAGAAAATATAAGATTCTGATCTTTATATTTTTCCATGGTTGTATAATAATTACTCAATTGCTCAACAACTTCAAGCATTATATATAAGAGCCAGAGGCAACTTCTAAGTCAAAATTTGCTGTTGTTTAAAATATACACCTCGGGTGACATATTCTGCAGTACTGTTTGAAAATGGCCAAAAATCAGTTTCCTTCTTTTAATTTTAATTTATACAAAGCTTAGGGGTCATACACACATATGTATAATAAGTCTGTATCTATATCTATATATAAAATCACTGAGTGGTTAAGACATCTCTGGACAAGGTTATAGAATCTAAGACATATAAACATTTGTCTCCACCACTGCCACATATCTGTTCTATAACAATGTCATTATTGCACTTGAGGACACAAATGTATGGGTCTCTGAGGAGAGAGAAGTGATATATATATTCAGATACATGTTCTTTTGTGAAAAGTACAGTGTCCAACTGGATAAATCCTATCAATAAAACTGACAGATGGCAAGAGATAGAATTTTTGTTTTCTAGAATATGATATAAATAATACACAAATGCTTAATGACATGATGTCAAAATTTAGTCATGAGAAGTCTCAAGGATGCAGATTAAATTGACCATCTGTACAGCCCGCCACCAAGTAAATCGTTCATCATTTTTCATGAAGAACTGTTCAAGCATTAATGAGCCAGGGCTATAAAAGTTTTCCAAACCAATGGATGAAAAATGCAAAGCATATTTTTTAACATTCAGAAATGAGACAATTTTGAACCTATCACCTCTCATGTGCTATACTGAATCTGACTCTATTATATTTGCTGCCATTTCTAAACTCTAGAGAGTGAGAGTATGCACATATGTATATGTTTTATCTTTTATTAGAACACAAACATAAAAATACTTTATGACCCATAAGATGTATGGACAATGATTTACAGTGATTAGTACTAGTATTTAAAAACAATAATTAAAGTCATTATTTGACAAAAAAGAAATAGTCTTTACTATCATCAGTTTTTATGAATAAACATAATGAATAAATAAAGGCATGTAAACAAAGTTATTTGTTGACATAATGTTACATAGGAAAGGTAGCTAAGGATGCCCCTTTCTGAAATAGAAACTTTAAATAATTTTCCCTAAATAAATGCATATAGCATTCTAAAAAACAAATCACCCAAAGGAATTCTGTTTGTGTGGCCTCTAGGTGTCATACTTGACCAAGATTTAGGTTAGGCAAAATTTGTTTAGGGTTCCCGTCTATCCCTCCCATGTTCCCTACCACATCCACCAAATTATTAGAAGTTAGACATTTCCCTTTTTAGTTTTTGTAATAAATAGCCGTATATTTTACTTTCTTTTCCAATTCTGACTCTAATATTGACCTTCTCTTTTCCTTCCAGTTCCGTTTACTTTATAACTACTTTGTTTTGTTGGTTGGTTGGTTGATTGGTTTGCTGGTTTGTAGGTATGTGTGGTGAGGGAAGGACAAATTCTAAATTTCTAATAGTTTTACAGAAATTTAATCCCATGCTATCTCCATTCTACTCATAACTAAACCTGTTTTGAAACAAACAGATTTTGCCACAAATAGTTAAACCTTTTGAGCATCAGGTGTAAATGTACAATATTTTGGTTAGATCCTTCCAGGGTTTGGGACTGGATCACTGACTGCAGGCCTGACAAGGAGAATCCCACCCCAAGTGGTATGTGAGGCATAAGCAATCCCTGGCACAAGGAAACAGTCCAATTGCTAAATTAATTTCACCAGTGGTGATTTTGGAGCATGTTCCCATAGAGGAGAACACCTGGCCAATGAAATGACTTAGACATTTGAAAAATACAGGGGGACAATGTATATAAGAGCAATAGAATTGGCTAGTTATCACTAATCCTGATGATGTCCTACAGAGGAATAATGAAAAGGTATGAGCCTTTAACAACTGAAAACTAAATACAGTCAGAAGTCCTCTATGGTAGCTTTTAACAACAAAAAAATCTTATCTCTTGCAGTGCAGAGTAGAAAAAGCTGAAGACCAAACTCAGAACTCAAGAGTCTCTAAGCTTCAAAGATGATTGAATGATTAACTGAAGCAAGTTTGTTATGTTAATATCAGGGCCTTGCTTGGGAAAGCTTGGGGCTTGGATACATAGGCTATGTTTGTCTGAGTGGATGACCCCAGACTCCTCTGAACTCTCAGAGCCCTCAATGGTGATCCCCCTGCCTATTAAAAACGGGCACACCTCCTCCCCTGCAAAGCAACAGGACCCACCCCAGGATCTGTCTGCACCTCCTCTGCTGGCCGCCAGACTGATGACTAAGTTGCAGCATAAATCAGCCTAGGACATTCTGAACCTGATAAGACTATACAGCAATGGAGCTGCAAAAATTAACCAACATGTACTAGTAGGAGCCAGGGGGTATTTATGGGGCTGGATTTTGAGGGTGCTTGATTAAGGAGCTCAGAACATAAGACTGGATAAGGGAGAGTTTATTAACTTGGGGCACTTTATAAGGATATGGAATTTAAGACCCTGGTAAGGACGGGAAGGGATGGTGCAAGCTGGGTACCACAGATGTTTCTAGAAGCCTAGAGACAGTGATGGCCTACACTATATGGTTGCTGTTAGTTGTCTTCAAGTCGAACCCATGCGTGCACATACCATAAAAGCCACTAATATAAAGTATACAGTTCAGTGGTTTATTCATGGGATTTGTACAATCAATGCCATCTAATTTTAGAATATATTCATCACCCCAAAAAGAAGCCCTGTTACCATTAGCAATCACTCCTACTTCCCCCTTTCCTCCCCTGAAAATCAACTATTTTACTTTCTGTCTCTATGTATCTGCCAATTCTGGTCATGTCATACAAATGGAATCATGCAATATGTGGCCTTTCGTGAATGGCTTCTTTCATTCAGCATACATTTTCAAGGTTCATCTGTAGTGTAGCATGTATTAGTACTTCATTCCTTTTTGGCTGTATAATATTTGATTGTATGGATATAACACTTTTTATTTATATATCAATCAGTTAATGGGCATTTGGGTTGTTTTCACTTTTTGACTATTTTTAATAACGTAGCTATGAACATTTGTGGACATCTCATGTCGTTTTTTGTTTCCCTATTACTCTTTATGTCTTCTTTGTTGTTTTACAGCGTACCATGTTGACCTTTCTGTTTTCTGTTTAAAGATTTTTTGAGTTAATATATTAGTGGTCACTCTAGGATTGAACATCTATATTAACTTTTCACAGTCCACTTCAGAACATTATTAATACTTTAAAATAATCTTGTTTCCTATGTAATTTTATCTTTTGCATATTTTGTGTATATGTATATATAATCAGTATGTATAACCTATATATGCTGTAAAAGCAATAAAAATGGCATTATAATTATTTCTTTAAAAATTTAATATCTTTTAAAGAGAGTAGAAGATACGAGAAAATATATTTATAAAATCTTTTAGATTTATTCACTTATTTACCATTTCTTGTAGTTGTCATTTCTTCCTTTGGATTAGAATTACTCTCCGGTTTCACTTTGTTTCAGCATGTTGGACCTCTGCTATTATTTCTTGTAAGGCAGGTATTCTAGCAATGAATCCTCTCAGACTTTGTAACCTGGCAATATCTTTATTTTACCTTCATTTTTGAAGGATGATTTTGTTACATAAAGATTTTGTGGTTGACACTATGAATATAACATTCCACTGCCTTGCAGCTCCCATTTTTCCTGATGCAAAGTCTGCTGTTAATCTTACTGTGGTTCCCTTGTATATATTTTTCTCTGGCTGCTTTATAATTTTTGTTTCTTGTTGTATTTGATGTGGATCTCTTATTCTACTTGGGATTCACTGAGGTTCTTGTGTGTTTTGATTTTATTTGGGATGTTTTGACTATTATTTCTTCAAATACATACATTTTTTGCCCCTTTCTTGCTCCTCTCCTTCCCTCTGTTTACTTCTCCTAATGCATTTGTTGGCATGCTTGATGTTGGCTCACAGGTCTCTGAGGCTCTGCTCATCATATATATATATATTTTTTTTTTCTCTCTCTATTCTTCAGATTAGATAATTTCTATTGATCTATGATCAAGTTTTCTGATTCAACTGTTATACTCTCCAGGGATCTAAGCTATTCCATCATCTGGCTCAGCATATCAACATGTGGCCTCCATGGTTGCCACTGAAGGAAAGAAGGGGATAGAAGAGTCATATGAGATTTTTTAAGGATCATGACTGGAATTACTCTCCCCATACCATTGGTCAGAACCAAATCATATGGCCACAATTTAATTTCAAGAGATGCTGGAAATTGTATCTCCTTGTAGGCCCAAGAAGATGGAATGGATTTGATAAATACATAGCATTATCACTGCCACAGATTCACACATTCAGACAATTGTGTCCCATAAAAGGCTTGAGATTTTTCTTTGCCTGCTTACCTAGATGTCATAATCTTCCATGTATTTATAGGTCAAATTCCTAGGCAGCTTGGTAGACAATAGTGGATTAATAGCCATTGAAAGATGAAAATTTGGGGTGTGTT
>NW_004444178.1:1288628-1294205 GCF_000243295.1 Trichechus manatus latirostris
TGATATTTTAAGTTGATATGTCTTTTTCTGCCTCTTAAGAAAGTGGCCTTCCTTTATACTTCTGCTGCTTAGTAGGTGGTTAAAAGAGACCAGCTCTTCAATGCATTTTGTCATTCATAAGTGTGAGATACTTCATTCTTGTGGACTAAGATATGCTTACATCTCACACACCATGCATTATAATTTTTTTATATCCATATTTATGCTGAATCCAAACATTTGGCAATGAAAATCAGACTCAGCTTAGGATAAAGACATGACATGTTGGAGGAAAAAAAAAAGCAAATTTCAGTAAATTAGCTCCATCCATTGTACTACCCTGTGGTGACGGTAGACATCATTACCAATTTTCTCAAACTGCTAGTACATGTCTCTAACTGAAAACAGTATGAAAGCTTTCTAATTAATTGCTACTGGCAGATCCACTACTTCCAAAAGTTTTTCCCTTGAGATACAGATGCTAACCTGTCTCAACATATGACAACTGCATCCTTTTATAATTTAACAAAGAAAATAATTTTTCTTTCATTTGCTAATCGGTGGCACAGAAAATTTTGCAGCTCTTAGAGGATGAAAAAAAGGGAAGAATTTTTTTTTTTTCTTTCTCTGCTTCTAAGTTGAATAATGAATTGAAAGGTGTCAAGATTTGGCTGAAAATAGCTTGCCATCTACTTTTACTTGACTAGAGATGCAGCTAACCTGGGATGTGAGTAAATGCAATTGCTCAAAACTATTTAGCAGGCAAGACTATTTAATTCTCAACATACTTCACTTAGTCAGTTATTGTAAGCACCCAAAGCAATAGGGTTGAGAGTGTGGAAAAAAGGCCCTTATAAACACATGTACCTCTAAATTAAAACAAGTAAAAACCACATCTTGCCGCTGTTTGAATATTCTGTAACTGTTAAATTTTCGGTGCAAACAGAAAATCTACAGCTATTTAAAAAAGTCCTCAGTCAATCAGAAACACTGATATTGAAATAATATAAAATATTTATTCCTCAGTTAAAAATATGATCCAAACATTGACTTAATAGCAACACCATCTAAACAGTACATGCCAAAAAATCTACAGCCAGGCTCCTCCCAGTGCTTGCTGAGTCAAAGTTCAGATGGGGTTCTGGAGAAATTCATAGTACCCACTTATTTTATCACCATTCTTACATGATCTTTATTATGTCCTGCATATCAAACCTCTGAGGCAAATTCACCCATTCATCCAATGAGCAAACATTTATTGAGTGCCTACTATATGCCAGGCACTCTGTCAAGCTCTGGGAATACAGTGACTTATACCTCATGCATTATTCAATGAGCCTTCATTTATGCATGGCACTGAGTTTGGCACTGTACATACAAAAGCCAAACTGAGTGTTTCCCAACCATAGGACAACATAATTTATATGATTGATAGTATATACACAAAGATACAATGCAATGCAAAGGAAGAACACAGAGTTAAAGAGAAAAGCCCATTAATATATTAGTACCCAGGATATTGGGATGGTATGTAAATAACAAACAGTAGGCATTATCCTGAAATTAACACTTTGCAGAGTAAACAACTCCAGACAGGCAGCTCCCCTCCTCAGTGCCTAATGAACAGAAACTTGGTGCTGTCTGTGTTGTCATTGCTGATGTTTGAATCCTGCTGTTTTCACATTCTGCGCTGCTGAGATGACTGCACGTTCTTGGCAGCTGAAAGGGAGGCTTGTACTGGTTTCTCCCATAACAAGCAAGAGACAAAACTTATAATCCATCTTAATTGTACCACATGTGACTTGAAAAGTGGTATTAGTGGGGGCGGGAAACACCACTGACAGCAGCTACTGTGAAAGGAAACAAAAATAAAAACAAAGATACAATAATAAGTTAACTCAATGGGTTTAATTTACAAGAGATTTCTCTTCAGTAAAAAGAAACATAGACCCAGACCCAATAATATTTCACTAGCTCATCTGGCAATCTTGGGGTGGGGGCAACTAATGGATCATGTTGCCTTAAAAAAAAAACAGCATTCAGAAAGATAGAATAAGTAGAGTTTTTAAATGAGTAGTGTGTTGTGGTAGATAGTATTTTTTTAAAATAAGTAAGATCACTGATACATGTTATTCTTTCAGATTATACAGGTAGAGAGAACAAAGCTAGTCCATAGTTAATAACCACTTTCTTAACATATTTTCGCAAAATTCCTACAAACGTCTTCCTTTATTCATGACATGATACGGACTATTTCTTTAGTTTTCTTACAAAGTTACAAAATAAACCCTGCATTATGTTGCTTTATACTGGACTGTTAGCCACCACATTCTTTACTCATTAAAATGAAGAATCTTAACCACATGATAAATAAACCTAAGGCTTACCTCTAAGCAGTAAGTAATTAAAATAAATAGTAAACGTTTGCTTTACAGCATGTTTTTACTCTCTAAATCATGATTTTTGCAACATTACTCTAAATGGCTTTTACTTTTATTGCATTGCAAAAGTGGGATCATATTCTTTGTATGCACTTCATTACCTCATTTGATTGGGTTTTAATTCCTGCAACATACAGCAAAGGCTGATGTGCCTTTTGCAATTTGAAACAGTGGTTGCATGCTGAGAATAATTAACTTCACTAAAGCAGAACAAATGATTTCTTTGCAAAACACCAAATCTGTGTTTCATCAAAGATAATCGCAGACTACCCAAGTTATCTTGTGTTTTCCAGTATAGTGGTTACTTTACGTTTAATTAACATTTTTGTAATCTTATTTCCCTACTAACTATAGTGACCCAGAGTTATCACAAAGAATGTTGCGTTTGAAATCTGAAGTAAGGTGCAGGAGTGGGGGGTGGGAGGTGGGCGGAGATGGAGAGCTTTCTTTTTCTAATGGGTTTATTTGAACGATCAGTTTCCTTTAAAAATATTGATTTTACATGGATATTTTATCAAATACTATTTGATTTCTAAATATAATTAAGCAAAATTATTTAATTATTGGCTGTGGCCACCAGAATGGTGGTGGACTTTCCTTCCTGCCCAATTAATTTGAAATTTTGAAGATCTTTCATTCACCCAATAGAGGAACATTCATAAGAGGGAAAATCAGTAGATTTTTCTAACTTATTTTTAGTGAAATATTATAAGCATGGTAATTATATCCCCAAAATCAATTTCTATTAAAGAGCAGTCATTTATTAATAGCAACAACAGAGGGCTAATTATAATTTCTTACAATTGAGGAACAAATCTTCAAAATCAGTAAATTCTGCACTGAAATGTACATTTAATTGTCTGTTTTAGTTAAGATTCTTATTGAGTAAATGATTATTGCAGCACCTTTCCTAGAAGCATTAATCAGAGTTCTTTGTGCAGCACAAAGGCCATGATTGCATACTGCTCCGAAAAGTAAGCTCTATTTTGATATCTGTCTTAGTTATCTACTGCTGCTATAACAGAAATACCACAAGTGGATGGCTTTAACAAAGCGAAATGTTTTCTCTCACAGTCTAGGAGGCTAGAAATCTGAATTCAGGGTACCAGCTCTAGGAGAAGGCTTTCTCTCTCTGTTGGTTCTGGGGGAAGGTCCTTATCTTCAGTCTTCCCCTGGAGTAGGAGCTTCTCAGTGCAGGAACCCCAGGTCCAAAGGACACACTATTCTCCTGACTCTTGTTTCTTGGTGGTATAACGTTCTCCTATCTCTCTGCTCGCTTTGGTCTTTTATATCTCCAAAGAGATTGACTTAAAACACAACCTACTCTTGTAGATTGTGTCCTGCCTCATTAACATAACTGCCTCTAATCCCACCTCAATAACATCATAGAGGTAGGATTTATAACACATGGGAAAATTACATCAGATCACAAAATGGTGGACAATCACACAATACTGGGATCATGGTCTAGCCAAGTTGACATACATTTTTTGGGGACACAATTCAATCCATAACAATATCCCTACATGCCTTCAAGAAACTTAAATTGTCACAGCATTATACAGACCCACCTAATGTCTCACAGCACCAGATACTACGGGTTTCACAAATGTGGTCCATGCGAGAGCCTTTCAACTCTCTGAACTTGATGTTACAAATAAATGAATCCTCTAAAATGTGTTTGGAACAATCAGGTAATCAGAAGCTTTAAAAATGTTTAAACTTGTATAATTTGTATTTATATCTATGACATCACTGGCAGACAGAAAATAAAACCATTATTAAATTAGGCTTCATTCTATAGTTGTAATTTCAGTCCTGGCTATTCACAGGTTTCTATTATCTTTCTGTCTTCCTTTCCTCACTTTGAGACCATTAAATCATCAAGAAGTTTAATACATTTTGGAAAGTATGTATTACCTTCAGAATTGTGAACTCAGAGCACAATTTTGACATGCAAACTGATCTTGTTGTACAGGTGTTTTTAACATCTACACTTTATTAATCTGGATATTAGCCTAGTTAGCAAATGCAACGAAACTAATGATAATTACCTGGAGATTACGGAAACAACAGTAAAAAAGTTTAAAAGAAAATAAATCTGAATTCAAAGTGCATGAAATTCAAAGAGTGAAGAGTGAAAAATAATATGCCAAACAACATTGCTTTGTTTTTACTTAACTTTTTATAGAGATTATTTACCTAGAAATGAGTATTCTTTATACCGCCACATATCCATAGAGGTATCAAAGTTCACTTTCTCAGTACATAACTTTGATTAGCTCAAGGTGTTATACCTTGAAATATTTAGATATTAATTCATATTTCATATAGATTTAGAGACACAACAGTAAAACTCCTTTTCTCAGTTTTAGAAAATGTAGTAGCTTTCGAGAAAAATCATTTTCCTTTTTGTTAGTTAGGCATTTAACTGCAATACATTTTTTCAATGAAATTCCATCACTGCCTTGTGTTGCCTAAAACAGGCTCAAAGTAATATTTATTTCACTTAATAAATGTGAATTTAAAAAGATGTTTGAAAAAATAGGAAACATTCATTGAAATGCCGTCCCATTACGGTAAGGGTAAATTTTTGTTGCAAATCAAGGTTAGTTGCCCTGGCAACACTTTCATTTCAAAAGTTCAGAGTGAATCTAATCCTCTTAATATAATTGGAAAACCACTGAGATTTACTAAGAATATCATGATGTTGAAATAGTTTAATTATTAGTTCATAATAGGCGATATCAGTGACAAACTACAAAGATCTCATATAAAAGGATGATGGCTAGTGTGCAGTACTTAAGTGACAATAAATAAAGGATTGTGTTTCTTCATAAGTAATGAGAGAAAGCTGATCTGCTTGTACACCAAAGAAAGGATAGAGTATATGAAGGTATGATCTTATCCTTTAGAAAATTATATATATATATATCTCCACACATCCTGATTGCATATTCAATAATTTCACACTGCAGAAGTTGGTAAAAATCTTCAATTTCTTCATCTTTGGCCTTAGTGGTTGGTGCGTAAATTTGAATAATAGTCGTATTAACTGGTCTTCCTTGTAGGTGTATGGATATTATCCTATCACTGACAGCGTTGTACTTCAGGATAGATCTTGAAATGTTCTTTTTGATGATGAAGGCAATGCCAT
>NW_004444178.1:1295180-1296304 GCF_000243295.1 Trichechus manatus latirostris
CCACTCAAGAATAGATCTGACGCGTTGAACACTAATGACAGTAGACCCGACGAGTTGTGGAATGACATCAAGGACATCATACATGAAGAATGCAAGAGGTCATTAAAAAGACAGGAGAGAAAGAAAAGACCTAAATGGATGTCAGAAGAGACTCTGAAAGTTACTCTTGAACATGGAGTAGCTGAAGCAAAAAGGAAAAATGATGAAGTAAAATAGCTGAACAGAGATTTCAAAGGGTGGCTCAAGAAGACAAAGTAAAGTATTATGATGATATGTGCAAAGACTTAGAGACAGAAAACCAAAAGGGAAGAAGACACTCAGCATTTCTGAAGCTGAAAGAACTGAAGCATTTTACGGGGAAAATATTAAATAACGCAGGAAGCATCAAAAGAAGATGGAAAGAAAAAAGTCACTATGCCAAAAAGACTTGGTTGATGTTCACCCATTTCAGGAGGTAACATGATCAGGAGCTGATGGTACTAAAGCAAAAAGTCCAAGCTGCACTGAAGGCACTGGCAAAAAACAAGGCTCTGGGAATTGATGGAATACCAATCGATGTTTCAACAAGTGGATGCACTGCTGGAAGTGCTCACTCGTCTATGCCAAGAAATTTGGAAGACAGCTACCTGGCCAACCAACTGGAAGAGATCCATATTTATTCCTATTCCCAAGAAAGACAATCCAACTGAATGCGGAAATTATTGAACAATATCATTAATATCACATGCAAGCAAAATTTCGCTGAAGATCATTCAAAAGCAGCTGCGGCAGTATATTGACAGAGAACTGCCAGAAATTTAAACGGCTTTAGAAGAAGATGTGGAATCAGTGATATCATCACCGATGTCAGATGGATCCTGGCTGAAAGCAGTGAATACCAGAAAGATGTTTACCTGTGTTTTATTGACTATGCAAAGGCATTTGACTCTGTGGATCATAACAAATTATGGATAATATTGAGGAGAATGGGAATTCCAGAACACTTAATTGTGCTCATGAGGATTCTGTACATGGATCAAGAGGCAGTCATTTGAACAGAAGAAGGGGATACTACATGGGTTAAAGTCAGGAAAGGTGTGCGTTAGGGTTGTATCCTTTCACCACACCTATTCAATCTGTATGCT
>NW_004444178.1:1302602-1308666 GCF_000243295.1 Trichechus manatus latirostris
AGTACACATTCTTTTCCAATGCATGTGGAACGTTCTCCAGAATAAATAATAAAAAGACCAATTATTTTCTTAAAACTAAGATCAGTTATAAAATGTCATTAAAGAGATTCCCATTTATAAATTAATAAATGAATAAACTAAAAACACTTAAGAACTGGTCAGGAAATTTGAATTTTCCTGAGGGAGTATCCCTGATAAAGAAAAAGACTTACCTGTTTAAATGTAAGTAGGTCACTTTCCCTCTAAATTCTTTTACATGCTTATTAATCTACATTACACACACTTTCCTTATATTAATCTATATGATTAAGTGATAGTGTCTTAGTTTCTTAGTGCTGCTATAACAGAAATACCACAAGTGGGTGGCTTTAATGAATAGAAATCTATATTCTCAGTTTAAAACTTACTGCTGTCAAGTCAATTCCAATCCATAGCAATCCTATAGGACAGAGTAGAACTGCCCCATAGGGTTTCCAAGGAGGGCCTGGTGGATTCAAACTGCCGACCTTTCTCTCACAGTTTAGGGGACTAGAATTCCAAATTCAGGGCACTGGCTCTAGTGGAAAGCTTCCTCTCTCTGTTGGCTCTAAGGGAAGGTCCTTGTCTCTTTTCAGTTTGTTTCTCAGTTCCCTGGTGATCTTCATGTGGCATGGCATTTACATTCCTCCATCTTGCTTCTGTGCCTAATACGCTTTTTCTATTTCAGAAGTGATTGGCTTAAAACACACACTAAACTGATTTGGCCTCATTAACATAACAAATAAAACTCTATTTCCAAATGGAATTGCATCCACAAGTATAGGAGTTAGGATTTACAACACATATTTTTTGGGGAGGACACAATTCATCTCTAACAGATAGCAAAACGTGTAGTAGCATATTCTTAAACCAGAGAAGTGGATTCTAGCATTTATACGGAATTATATAGTTGTGAAGGAGCCATGGTAGTGCAGCACTTAAGTGCTCGACTGATAACCAAAAGGTTGGGGATTTGAACCCACCAGCCACTCTGCAGGAGAAAGATGTGGCAGTCTGCTCCTGTAAAGATTTAATAGCCTTGGAATTACGATGGGACAGTTCTACTATGAGCGTGCTATGAGTCAGAATCGAATCTACAGCAATAGGATATAGTTGTGAAGTTTTAACACTTTAAAGAAGTCTACTAGATAAATTTACTATTTTTAAAACAATGTGGTATTGGCACAACTGGAGATGTGCAAAACTGTGGTTCTGCAAAACTGTAGTTCTGCAAAGTTTCTATAACAATTTAGAATGTGATCAAAACTGTATATCAAATCAGTGAAGAAATGAGAAAACAGAAAATGTTTGAACAACCTGCTAGCCATTTAGAAGACAAGAACAATGCATCTCTCCTCACTTCAAAATAAATTACAAATGCTTCAAAGACCAAAAAAAAAAAAAAGTAAATATAAATGAATAGTAAAAATACTAAAATAAAATGTAGACTGTTTTTACCAATTTGGGTTGACAGAGGCTTTCTTAAAAAGTCACAACACTTAAAATCCAGATACTTTTGGCTTCATCATAATTAAACGTCTCATGTGGCAAATAAAATAACCTACCAAAAATAAGATCATAACACAAAGAAAGGCTGGAGGTAGTTTTCACTGCACTTTCTTCAATTTTTTAACATATAACGATCTCTAACAAAACAATAAAAAATGTTCAACAATACTGTAAGAAAACATAAAGTTTATGGATGGACAATTCACTGACAATAACATATGATTGGCCAAGAGACATGAAAAACATTCAATCTTATTCATAATTTTTAAAAATAAAATTTAAAATAGCAATAAGAAGCTAGTTTTTACCCATCATATTAGCCAAAATTAAGAATGTTTAATAACATCTAATGGAATACTCATTTCTCTGTACAACAATCTTCCTAATGAAGGATCATCATCCTCAAATTCTATAGTAACCTTGGCTATCCATATCTTCCATGGGATGGTTAACTGTCCCTATAATCCCCCAATCTTGTTGTTAGGTGCCGTCCAATTGGTTCTGACTCACAGCAAAACCATGTACAACAGGATGAAACACTGCCTAGTCTTGCACCATCCTCACAATCACTGTTATGCGTGAGCCCATTGTTGCAGCCGCTGTGTCAGTCCATCTCCTTGAGAGTCTTCCCCTTTTTCGCTGACCCTCTACTTTAACAAGCGTGATGTCCTTCTCCAGGAACTGTTCCCTCCAAATAGGATGTCCAAAGTATGTGACATCAAGTCTCTACATCCTTGCTTCTAATGAGCATTCTGGCTGTACTTCTTCCAAGGCAGATTGTTCATTCTTCTGAAAGTCCATGGTATATTCAATATTCTTCGCCAACACCATAATTCAAAGTCATCAATTCTTTTTTGTTCTTCCATAGTAATTGTCCAGCTTTCACATGTATATGAGGCAATTGAAATTACCATGGCTTGGGTCAGGCACCTTAGTCATTGTCTTAGGTTGAGTTCTCTAGAGAAGGAAAACCAGTAAAGCGTATAAACATATACAGATAGAGATTTATATCAAAGAAATGGATCATGTGATTGTAGAGGCTGGAACGTCCCAAATCCGTGGATTAGGATAGAGGCTTCTCCCGATTCATACAGCTGGAGGGGCTGGCTAACCCAAGATCAGCAGGTCAGAGAGCAGGGCTCTGCTCACAGGCTGTGAAGATTGATGAATCCCAAAATCAACAGATAAGCTGATAGCTCAAGTCTCAAGAACTGGAGGTCAGATGAACCGGGTCACCCACAGGATCCAGAGCCAGCAAAAAGCGAGAACGTCTGCTTATATTTGGATGCACAACCACACCCTCAAGGAAATTCCCTTTCAACTGATTGGCTACTCAGAGCAGATCCCATCATGGAGTAATCACATATAAACACTGAGAATCATGGCCCAGCCAAGTTGACACACAATCTTAACCATCACAGTCCTCAAAGTGATATCTTTGGTTTTTAACACTTTAAAGAGGTCTTTTGAAGGAGATTTGCTCAATGCAATGCATCATTTGATTTCTTGACTGCTGCTTCCATGGGTGGTGATTGTGCATCCAAGTGAAAAGAAATCCTTGATAACTTCAGTCTTTTATCCATTTCTCATGGTGTTGCTTACTGGTCTAGTTGTGAGGATTTTTGTTTTCTTTATGTTGAGGTGTAAGCCATACAGAAGGCTGTGGTCTTTGATCTTCATCAGCAAGTGCTTCAAGTTCTCTTCACTTTCAACAATCAAGATTGTGTCATCTGCATAACGCAGGTTGTTAATGAGTCTTCTGCCAACTCTGATGCTGTGTTCTTCTTCATATAGTCTAGCTTCTCGGATTATTTGCTCAGCATACAGATTGAATAAGTATGGTGAAAGGATACAACTCCAGTGCGCACTGTTCTTGACTTTAATTCATGCAGTATCTCCTTGTTTTGTTCAAACGATTGCCTCTTGGTCTACGTGCAGGTTCCTCATGAGCACAATTTAAGTGTTCCGGAATTCCCATTCTTTGCAATGTTATCCGTAATTTGTTACGATCCACACAGTTGAATGACATTGCACAGTCAATAAAACACAGGTAAACATCTTTTTGGTATTCTTTGATTTCAGCCAAGATCCATCTGACATCAGCAATGATATCCTTTGTTCCACATGCTCTTCTGAATCCAGCTTGAATTTCTGGAAGTTCCCTGTTGATGTCCTGTTGCAATTGCTTTTGAATGATATTCAGGAAAATTTTACTTGTGTGTGATGTCAATGATATTGTTCAATAATTTCTGCATTCTGTTGGATCACCTTTCTTTGGAATGGGCATAAATATGGATCTCTTCCAGTCATTTTGCCAGGTAGCTATATTCCGAATTTTTTGGCATAGACAAGTGGGTACCTCCAGTGCTAAATCCATTTGTTGAAACATCTCAATTGGTATTCCATCAATTCCTGGAGCCTTATTTTTAGCCAATGCCTTCAGTGCAGCTTGGACTTCTTCCTTCAGTACCATTGGCTCCTGATCATATGTTACCTCCTGAAATGGTTGAACGTCAACCAAGTCTTTTTGGTACAGTGACTCGATGTATTCCTTCAATCTTCTTTTGATGCTTCCTGCGTCATTTAATATTTTCCTCATAGAATCCTTTAATACTGTAACTTGAGACTTGAATTTTTTCTTCAGTTCTTTCAGCTTGAGAAATGCCGAGCATGTTCTTCCCTTTTGGTTTTCTATCTTCAAGTCTTTGCACGTTTTACAGTAATACTTTGTCTTCTCAAGCTGCCCTTTGAAATGTTCTGTTCAGCTCTTTTACGTCATCATTTTTTCCTTTTGCTTTAGCTACTTGACATTCAAGAGCAACTTTTAGAGTCTATTTTGACATCCATTCTGGCCTTTTCTTTTTTGCTTGTCTTTTTAATGACCTCTTGTTTTCTTCATGTATGATGTCATTGATGTCATTCTATAACTCGTCTGGTCTTTGGTCATCAGTGTTCAACGCATCAAATCTGTTCTTCAGATGGTCTCTAAACTCAGGTGGGATATAATCAAGGTTGTACTTTGGGTCTTGTGGACTTATTTTAATTTTCTTCAACTTCAACTTTAACTTGCATATGAGCAATTGATGGTCTGTTCCACAGTTGCCCCTGGCCTTGTTCTGACTGATGATATTGAGTTTTTCATCTTCGCTTACCACAGATGTAGTTGATTTGATTCTTGTGTATTCTATCTGGTGAAGTTCATGTGCATAGTCGCCATTTTTATTGGTGAAAAATACTAGAAGCATCTAAGTGCTGTTTGGGTGATTCTGTGGAGAAGCCTGCAATCTCATGCTCTATATATGGGATCATGGTGAGGTACAACATCTTTGCAGGGTAACCTGGTAATATTTATCAAAATTATAAGGGTAATATATCCTTTATCAACCAAATCTTTGTGAAATTTATTATAAATATATAAGACATATAAGAAGTACGATATAGGAGACACTTAATGTTTATTTATTTTTTGTGGTCTAATTATATTTGAATTTTAACTACTAATAAGCCAGTAATACTTGTATGATAAAGTTTCAGCAGTACATCAACAGGGAACTGCCAGCAATTCAAGTCAGATTTAGAAGACAACATGGATCAAGGGATATCATTGCTCATGTCAGATGGATCTTGGCTGAAAGCAGAGACTATTAGAAAGTTGTTTACCTGCGTTTTGTTGACTATGCAGAGGCATTCACCTGTGTGGATCATAACAAATTATGGATAACATTGTGAAGAATGGAAATCCCAGAACATTTAATTGTGCTGATGAGGAACCTGCACATAGACCAAGAGGTAGTCATTCCAACAAAACAAGAGGATACTGCCTGGTTTAAAATCAGGAAAGGTTTGCATCAGGGTTGTATCTTTTCACCATACTTATTCAATCTGCATACTGAGCAAATAATCTTAGAAGCTGGACTATATGAAGAACACAGCATCAGAGATGGCGGAAGACTCATTAACAACCTGCAATATGCAATGAAACAACCTTGCTCACTGAAAGCAAGAGGACTTAAAGCACTTACTGATTTAGATCAAAGACTACAGTCTTCAGTATAGATTACACCTCAACATAAAGAAAACAAAAATACTCACAAGTAGACCAATAAGCAACATCATGAGAAATAGATAAAAGATTGAAGTTATCAAAGATTTCATTTTACTTGGACGCACAATCAACGTCCATGGAAGCCACAGTCATGAAATCAGATAATGTATTGCATTGGGCAACTCTGCTGCAAAAGACCTCTCTGAAGTGTTAAAAGCAAAGATGTCATTTTGAGGACTAAGGTGTACCTGACCCCAGCCACGGTATTTTCTTTTTTTCTTTTATTATTATTTTTTATTGTACTTCAGGTGAAGGTTTACAGAAGAAATAGTTTCTCATTAAACAGTAGTACACATATTGTTTTATGACATTGGTTAACAACCCCACAACGTGTCAACCCTCTCCCTTCTCGAACTTTTTTTTTTTTTTTGTGAAAATATACATAGCCAAAGATACACCATTTCAAAAATTTCTACATGTACAGTTCAGTGA
>NW_004444178.1:1311319-1331580 GCF_000243295.1 Trichechus manatus latirostris
TGTTGGTTTTGCATAGATGCCCTTTATTATGTTGAGAAATTTCCCTTCTATACCTATTTTATTGAGAGTTTTTATCAGGAATTGGTATTGGAGTTTGTCAAATGCCTTTTCTACATCAATTGAGATGATCATGTGATTCTTTTCTTTCCTTTTATTTATGTGGTGGATTATGTTGATTGATTTTCTAATGTTGAACTGTTGAACTATCCTTGCATACCTGGTATGAATCCTACTTGGTCATGGTGTATTATTTTTTTGATCCCAGCCATGGTATTTTCAATTGCCTCATATGCATGTGAAAGCTGGACAATGAATAAAGAATACCAAACAAGAACTGATTCCTTTGAATTATGATGTTGGTGAAGAATATTGAATATACCATGGACTTCCAGAAAAATGAACAAATCTGTCTTGGAAGAAGTACAGCCAGAATGCGCCTTAGAAACAAGGATGGCGAGACTTCATCTCATGAGCTTTGTTATCAGGAGGGACCAGTCCATGGAGAAGAACATCACACTTTGTAAATAGAGGGTCAGCAAAAAACAGGAAGAGCCTCAGTGAGACAGATTGACACAGGGGCTGCAACAATTGACTCAAACATAGCAATAATTGTGAGGATGGCAGAGAACTGGGAAATGTTTCATTCTGTTGTACGTAGGGTTGCTATGAGTCAGACTCAACTGGATAATACCTAACAATAATATATTGTATTGGAAAACTTCAATCCCTCCCTTCATTCAGCTCTCAGCATGCCATAAGCAAGGCACGTATTATCCAGGAAGGCGAATGAGAAAAAATCAACAGATTCTGATAATTGGAGTCTATACAGTTAGCCAATCAACAGATTTGCCCATGTCCTTATAGTTTCCAACTTGATTTTTAGTACTTCATTCTCACATACTGACCGAAAATCAGTGAAAAGCCTCTAAAGCAAGAGAAACTAACACACACACAATTAAAAAATGAAGGAAGGAAAAATAAAATCAGTAATACATTCAGAGAGGAAGGAAATGAAATCAAGATATAGAAATGAGATGCTATCAAACAGGAAGGGTCAGAGCACAAGAAGTAACACATGGAACTTAAGAAGATGATAACAGAAAGAAAGAAATTAAACAAGTTTTACTGGGAAAGTAGAGTCAATCTCCCAAAAAGTAGAAGTAAAATAAAGAAAATGGAAAACTAAGTTTCTAATTGACACTTTACTAAATACAGTTTTATCAAACACAAAAGTCCTCCAAAAAACTGAAATGACAAATTGATGAAAACCAGATTACTGGGAAAAAAGGAGAGAGAATGAAGATTTACGAATTTGAAGAAATAGGCAAGCATAGAATTTTGTAGAATGTCTTTCTCTTTAAGACAAAGTAATGAATGAGGACGCATCTCTATTATTGATGGAAAATTTCATCATGGGATATTAAATGTCTCCTCAATAAACTTTTAGAAAATTTAGCTTTTCATTTGACAAGATTCGTTGACTCTGCCTAGATCCTTTGTTGTTGAATTACAGCAGCCACACTGTCATTTTCTCTAAAATTCCTTCTTCAAGATATGGTTGTTGGTCCCATTTCATCTGGGACAAAGGAGAATGAAAAAACCAAAGACACAAGGAAAATATTAGTCCAAAGACCTAATGGATCATAGAACCACAGGCTCCACCAGCTTCCCCCTAGAAGAATTAGATGATACCCAGCTATCACCACCAACCGCTCTGACTAGGATCACAATAGAGGGTTCTGGACAGAGTGGTAGGAAAATGTAAAAGAAAATTCAAATTCACAAAAAAAGACCAGACTTAATGGTTTGACAGAGACTGCAGAGACCCCTGAGACTCTAGCCCCCAGACACCCTGCTAACTCAGAACTGAAGCCACTCCCAAAGTCCACCTTTCAGCCAAAGATTAGACAGTTTATAAAACAAACAATAACACATGTGAGGAACGTGCTTCAATCAAGTATAGGAGACCTAATGGGCAACACCTGCCCAAAAGTAACGATGAGAAGGCAGGAAGGGACAGGAAACCTGGATGAATGGACACAGAGAACCCAGGGTGGAAAGGGGGAGACTGCTGACACATTTCAGGGATTGCAACCAACGTGCTAAAAAAAAAACTGTGTATAATTTTTGAATGAGAAACTAATTTACAGTGTAAACTTTCATCTAAAGTACAATTAAGGAATAAAAATAAGAAGTTTGTCACTAGGCTCTAACACATTGTACAAAATGAGCTCCACACTTCATGATAGGTATCACAGATACAAGCCATATGTACATATACAAATAATATTAAGTATGAGTACTTCTTAGAGAATTTCTACTCCCATGTTCAGTTTTAATGCTTTGACAGCTTTAAATCATGTGCTGCAAACATACAGAAAAATTGGGCAAAACTTAGCATTTACCAGTTAACAAACACAAGTCATCCTTGCCTATGATTTCCATACCAAAAATACTCTGTGGCAAAGGAGTACGTGACAGACAAACACAGCAGTTTCAGAATCCCTCACAGTTACTAATTAGGTAAAGCTCACACCACATCCAGCTGAAGAATGTTGACAAGGAAACATCAAGTTTCAGACTTAGAATCTGAAACACACTGGCATCACATACTGCCTAAGGCAAAAACTGAATCAGTAGGAAGTCTGGGGTTGGTATTTGGTCCTTTACTTTTGCAAGCTTGTCTTGTTATCTGGGATCAAAGCAAATCAACTAGTAAGTTTTTAAACCTGTAAATTATATACAACACAAAATGTTATGTGCCCTGTAGACTTGAAATTTTATTTTGACACACTTTACTTTTAGACAGTATCTTGAAAACAACTACATTTTAAAACTCTTAAAAATACTCTTGGTGTTGGAAGCAGTTTTCATTCTAAAAAGGAATTCTTTCACATAATAATTACGTAAGGAAGAGAAAGCACATGTTTCTTTTTCAATCAAAAGTCCTTGAGTTTATTTCAAATGATATTTTCTATGAAGTATAGTTTTCTGTATAATTTGAAGCATTTACATTTCCTGACTTTTCATTTTGGATATATCAGCTCTATTCCCTTCAAAAGAATAAAGAAAAGAAAATGCATACTTTATTGCTAACCTAATATTTTATAGCTGTTGGTAAAAGGGAGAATAGCTATTAGTAAGGCTGATAAAATTCAGATCATGCTGGTTAGACAATGTAGCATGAACTGGTTCACGTGAAGTAGATTTCTGCCCAAAGGTTGTTTCAAAGATGTTTCATGGGCTGTTGAGATATTTTCTGCTTACATTTTGGAGTAGGGTGAGCCCCATGGGTCACTCATCTCCTCTTGTGTTTTTTTTCTATTCAGAGGAAATGTTTGGCAGCACCAGCGCCTTTGTAATAGTAACAATAAAGGGGAAGAAGACACATACACATACCATTTGTTAGCAATTCTGTACAAGGACACAGATGAAGGTGTCACCACAATAGAATCTAAAACGGTTTTCTCAAAGTAACAAACAAAAGGACAACTCACCTCCAAAGACTTACTGTCATATATCTAGAGCACTGTCAAGGCTCTTTATAAACGGCTTCTTAAATATACTCTTGGTCACTCACATCCCCTGGAGGAAACCTGCAATTATCCAGGATCTATGTTTTTAGATGCCAGTATTGGATACTATGGTCAATTAAGAACAGACATTAAATTTCTCACTCAGTCAATGCCAAAGTCCATTAGGGAAATTAGAAAGAAGTATATTGATAGTGGCTAAAGTCAAAAACCCTGACTCACAGCTGGCCTAGAATGTCTATAGAGTCATGGCTTCATCAAACAGAATCCATAATTAATTAATTCTGTCATTTATTTTATAAACTTCCTCCAAGATTCTGTGTAAGTCTCCTGGTAATCAAAGTTAGATGATGTCATATCTCAAGAAGTTCATAATCCACATTTCTGCTCTCAGCCTTTCCATATGTGCTGAAAGTTGACTTCTTTTGTTTGTTTTTTATTTTACAAACTTTTTCAAATTTTAGGAAAATATTTAAATATACCGTAACAAACATCTGTGCACTCACAACCATAACTGGAAATCATTAACTTGTTGCCATATTTACATAAGTATTTTTATTAATTAATAAGAAAGAAAATCATATAAATCGAATTTGTTTCCAGACTCAATGTCATTCCTCTCCCACCTCTAATCCCTACCAGCAAAATCAGTCATGAATTTAATAGGTATCCCTGGGGGATCCCCAGGTACTTACCACTGGTCTGTCTGACTCAGAACTGTCAGCACCTGCATCTCTTTGCTTAGCACTATCTCTACCACTAGAGTCCACCCTGCCTGGCCCATGTGCAGCAGGTCAGAAGTCCCAAGAAATAGGCCACCCCCCAACTTCTAGCAGCCCTTAACTAGGAAGTGATGGAAGTTGGTGTCCCTGGCCCCTTAAGTGAGATAATTCCTAGGTAGCTTTTCCACACAGTCCTCCAGAAGTCCCCACCATGTTTAAGTTCATGTCACCCACAGTGGAACTCAATAACACAGGCTTTACTGGCTTTCTTCCCTTCGCTGTTTCATTTCCCCCACTGCCCTGTTGGTATTTCTTGGACTCATCTCCCAAATGAACTTAAAAGCTTTGCCTCAGGGTAGCTCCTCAGCAACTCGAATTAATATACCTTCTAATCCATTTTTTTCTATTAACATATACCCATGTTTAGCCATTGTGAGATTTCCAAACTTTATATAAATGGTGTCAGACTGTATACATGTTTTTATAGCTTGCTTTTTCACTCAACATTATGAATTTAAGATCTATCTGTGTTGACATTGATGATAATGTTACTCACTTTAAAATCTATTGAATAAACATACTACATTTTATTTATGCATTCTTCCTTTTGGTGACCATTTAGACTGAGTCCAATATTTTGCTATTAAAAACCAACACTGCTCTGAACACTTTTGTGTATGTCCCCTGTGCAGATGTGCAAGAGTGTCTCTCCATTGAAAATCCTTACATGGTATTATTGCTTGATCACAAGCATGCACATCTTTACTAGATATTGTCAAATTACTCTCCAAAAAGATTTTTTAAATATACTCCAGTTATAGTTGATTTAATAATATTTAAACAGTTTTGACAATTTCAATTTGTTTCTACATATTTCTTCAAAGAATCACCAAATCAGTATTGACTCCTTGCCCAGGACTTAGAACGGAGCAGAAAAAAAATAGAGCATTCCATGTGCCCAAGAAACTAGAACCCAGTTGAAAGACAATACTCATATGAATTAAATAATTAGAATCAACGTATATTTGAAAATATATATATTCATGTGCATATATATATATATATATGTGCATATATTATATAAGAAAAAAAAAAAAACAAAAACCAGTTGCCATCAAATTGATTCCAACTCATAGCAACCCTATAGGACAGAGTAGAACTATACCATAGAGTTTCCAAGGCTGTAAATCTGTAACAACGCTGACTGCCACTTTTTCTGCAAAGGAGCGGCTGGCAGGTTTAAACTACTGACCTTTTGGTTAGCAGCCGAGCACTTAACCATTGCACCACTAGGGCTCCTTATATAATAGTACATGTTATGTAATTACATACTATATGTATGCATGTATAATACATATGTATATTTATTATATGTCTTTGTCACGAATAATATACACCAAATATGCCCTAGACAGGATTGTCACTGCTCTTACATAAAATCAGTAACTACAGAGTACATAAGTTTTCCAATATCCTAAAATAGTTCCCTTTTAAAAGTCTAAATGTTGCCAAGTCATGATTCATTTGTTTATACAAAGAGTTCTCTTAAGTCCTGTCACTCTGTAAGAAAAGAAGTAGAAAAAGAAATTAAAACTGGGGAACTGGAGGGTATATAGGCAGTATAGGAGCTACTATGAAACCAAAAATTATGGAAGATATGGTACAAAAACATTGGTGAATACACTCTATGAAATTTTCAACTTGGTCCGGAGTCAATTTCACCCTAAATAATTAAAACAATAGTAGTACTTGTGTTGCATTATTGCATTTCACGTTTTTTTTTTTTTTTTTTTAATTTTCTGGAGGGTTTTTTCAAATAATGAAATTACCATTTTAGTAGAAATAAAAACACTATTTTAAGGGATAATTTTTTATTAATTTACCCTTCATATATTGTTGTTAGGTGCCATCAAGTCAGTTCCGACTCATAGTGACTCTATGTACAACAGAAGGAAACACTGCCCAGTCCTGTGCCATCCCCACAATTGCTGTTATGCTTGAGCCCATTGTCACAGCCACTGTGTCAATCCATCTTCCTCTTTTTTGCTGACTCCCTCCTTTACCAAGCATGATGTCCTCCTCCAGGGACTAGTCCCTCCTGATAACGTGTCCAAACAAGGCTATTTAAAACAAAACATACACTCCAAAATAAATTGTGTAAAAGGTAAATTTAGATGAAAATTGATAAAATTAAAGAATAGGTGATCTACAAACTGGATGTTTTATCAATGAAAAATCAAGACAGGCATCATAGACACAATTTTATGATACATGTAGTACCTGATTTAAAATATACTTGAGTCATGATAAACTACACTTACTATTATCCATTTTGTTTTATTTGTACATCTTATCATTAGTAATATATACTATATACAATGTTGCAGCACGTAATATGCTGATGTTATCATTCTCAGATATTCACTCGCAGATGTTCAATTTTATGATTTACTGTTCAAAAAACTGCCATATACCAGGCTATGGCCTATTCTACAATGAAGTCAGTGTCGGTGTCAAGAGTCACAATGTTCAATTCCAAAGACATACTACAATTGAACTTTGCATGAGCCCAACGGCCGTTCCGACTACGACTTCATTGTTACGACACCGATGCCAACTTCACTGTAGACCAAAAAAATCAAACCCATTGCCATTGAGTCGATTATGAGTAGAACTGCCCCATAGAGTTTCCAAGAAGCGCCTGGTGGATTCCACAGAGTGATCTTATTTAACATTTTGTACTATAAGAAGCATCAATTGTTAATTTGAAGATGAGCTGTTCAAGTTTCCCTGACTGTAACACCTGCACTGGTTATACCCCCAACAACATGTCAAGCAAAAGAAGTAATGTCACTGAAAGTTCTAATCCAAAAAAGAAGGCCCTAGGCACGGATATAAAGCTGAAGATCGTTAAGGCCTATGATAATGGAAAGAAAGTCATCAAAACAGCAGGTGAGGAAGGACTGTCTCATTCGACCATTTCAAAATCATTAAGGATAAGAATAGAATTTTAGAGACAGTTCAAGGAGCAATTGGCATAAAATCAACAATTTTAACAAAGAAGAGGCAAGGGCCAATCCATGAGATGGAGAAGCTGTTAATGATTTAGATAGAAGACCAAATCCAGAAGAGGATTCCTATGAGTTTGCTGACAATTCAAACGATGGCACGTAGTCTTTTTGAAAACTTGAAGGAACAGCAAGGAGAATAATACTGTGAGTACTCTAAGGCCAACAAGGGCTGATTTTATTGCTTCAAAGGCAGATTTGGCTTACGTAACGTGCATATAACTGGAGAAGCAGGAAATGCCGATGTTGAAACTGCCGGAAAACTCAATGATGAGCCGGACAAGATAATACAAGATGAAGAATATCTAGTGAAGCAGATTTTCAATGTGGACGAAACAGGATTGTTTTGGGAGAGGATCCAGAACAAACCATATTCACAAAGAGGTGAAGTCGATGCCTGGTCTCAAAGCTTTTAAAAGACAGAATCACGCTGCTGTTTGGAGGAAATGTTGCTGGCTTTAAATTAAAACCTTTTCTTGTTTACCGTTCTGAAAACCCCGAACGTGAAAAAAAAATTGACAAAAATAAGCTGCCAGTTCTACTACAGGAGTAACTTCAAGGCCTGGATGACAATTGTGTTATTCGAAGACTGGTCTTTTAATTGTTTCATCCCAGAAATGCATGCCTACTGCCTTGAAAAGAGCATTCCTTTCAAGATTCTGCTGCTATCTGATAATGCCCCAGGACATCCTTCTCTCATAGATGATCTAAATCAAGATGTGACTGTGGTGTATCTACCTCCCAATATGACAACTGTGATTCGTCCTATACATCAAGGTACAATTGCAAACTCCAAGGCATACTACCTATGGACTACGTTTACTCAGACAACAGCTGCAACAGTTGGAGGTATGGTATTATTTGTGGTTTCTGAAAGAATTATAGTATTCTTCAGTGTATTTGGAACATTGTATCTTCCTGGGAGGAAGCTATGGGAAAATGCATGCAGGGGATATGAAAAATTGCTGAGTTATGTGGACACACTCCAAGCACTTGATCAGGATAATGTGGCGGAAACATAGTCCATATGCAAGAATGCTGAATTTAGAACTTGATAATCTCCATGTGGAGCAGCTCATAGATCATGAAGAAGGAGAATTAACAGATCAGGACTTACTGGATTTTGAAGAGGAAAGAAATAATGAGGAAGAGGAAAGAGAGAAGTTGTCAAATATTTTACAGTGAAAAGATTAGCTGGAATTTTTTCTAAACTAAATCAGGGGCTTCAGTTGCTTGAAACAAGGCCCAAATGCTGATCGCTTTGTTAAAGACAATAGGCAAATTTAAGAAGCAGTGAGATGTTACTACGAAATATATGAAGAAAAAAGGATCATACAGACAACTTTCATTAATTTTCTGACTAGAAGTGCCATCCCCATCCCCAGGGATAATCCTGATGATCCAGAACCTTCCACAAGTGGAGTTATTACCACAACTGAGAAAATGCCAACCTCATCCACCTCTTCACTGTTGGAGTAAATTTTTATGATTTGTGTATCTTTTATGTATGTATGTATTAAAATATATCCGTAAGTTTATATGTAATGTTTCCAACTCCCAAAGACAAATAAGGGTCAAATTTATAAAGATACTGATAATAAAAGGCAATAATAATGAAAACTAAAAGAAAAAAAAATGAAGTATTCCACTTATGTCAGAACTGACTTACAATGGAGTCATCAAAACGAAACCCTGTTGTGTAAGTCAGGGACTATCTGTATTTGAATAAAACATACAATTTTCTATACTCAAATATAATATATGTGTATTTTACATATTATAGAATAACAAAAATATCTCCAATTTTTAAAAACACTAAAAGAGCTTTAGATATTCTTGGATTATTAAGTCTTTGGATTTATTTTAATTCTTAAAGATATATAGGCCCAATGAGTTGGAATTGACTTGAGGGCAGCAGGTTGGCTTGGTTAGTGTCAGGTGTTTTGAACATGGAATTCTTGTTTAAATCCTAACCATGAGGTACATTATTTCCACATTGTATTCATTTTCTCTAAACTTACAAATGTGTGAAAGTAATCAACCATGATAAGATTTCAAAGTTCCTGAAATACAAATAAAATTTTTATTCCATTAAAAATTAAAATGTAAGCCAAATATATATGTAAATACTTAAATTTAAGCATATTCCATTTTGAGACAACTTTGTATCTGCCAATTAGTGGATTGATTATTTGGAAAATTTAGTTGTATGGATACAACTATGGATAAACAGACAAAACAAAATGAATAATTTGAACTTAAATAATATGTAGGATCTTTTCAGGTAACAAATATTCCAATAAAATTCATTTTATTCTTTATTAACTATTTCAGCTATTTTGCTTAAATACAAATGGAAAGGAAAGCATAACTTATTAATACATAAGGATAATTTCATTCACAACTAAAAGTTTAAAATATTTATCACATTCCGAAAAATCAGCCGGCAGAGAAATTCTAGTGAAAGAAAAACAGTGTGGGGCACTATAAACAGAAAGAAGACTCTAAAAATTACACAAAATGAAAAAATCATGTAAAGCAATAGTTTATAAGAAGGAGGTAGAAGAATTTGCTGTCAGTGTATCTAAGAAATTAAAATTGAAATAAACAAATTGACTATATGTACATATATATATACATGCATACACATGTACACACACACACATATGTGAAGACTCTTGAATATGGACTTTTAAAATTCACTATTGGGATCCACCTGCAGGCTTTTTCAGGCTAATTGCTGCTTAGGGCAGAGAGACCAGGCAAACCATTTGGCCTGATCCAATTTAGATATGCAAATTTTATCCTGTGTGCTTGAAAGGAACATTACAGCACCGCATAATTTGTATCTTCAGTTGTAAGAAATAATACTTCTAATCTAATAAAAACATCCCTCCATTGTCCACTTTAACACTTACCACATTTTATCGTATCCATTGTTCACTTTCACTTTTAAACTATGCTTTCGTATTTTAAACTATCAAATGAGTTTATTAGAAAAAGATGAATATATTATGGCAGTCATTCTCCCCACCAAAGAGGAAAAAATCTCAAGTGGTAATTAACTGGTAATATATGACATATTTTGTAGGGAATGGACAAAAAGAGCCCTTGGAAGAAAAGAAATAATTGAATCATTTGATGTCAAATATATTTTTATTAATTAGCCTGATGGAAAGTTAAACTATAGAATGGGGACTAGATTTTTCAAGTAATTTATTACCTTCACAGAAAGATATTACACTCAACTAAGGTATTATCAATTGAGTTAATGAGCTCTGAAAAATTATTTATGAAAGAGAATATTGGTTTAAGATCTACCTGTAACTTATATTTTTAGAAAAGCCTTTTTCTCATTATCAAGACAAGTTTTTAAATAGTTACATTATGGTCATGATTGTTTGAATTATTCAAAGGTATCAATATTTATGTAGGAAAATAAACTGTTTACTTGCCCCCACATCAATGTTTCTGTCTTCATTTCTTACTAATATTTGTCAATATCAAGTCTACATGAAAACAATTTAAATAAGGCCAGTCTTCATTTAGTTGGCAAGATACTAAGTTTCTATTCTACAAGTGGTTTTAATTCTGTTGAATCTCAATTATATTCATATATCTCTATGTTACTGAAAATAGGAAATGTAGGAGGAAAAGAGGTTTGGGGAGTAAGGGTATGCGGTTCATTTTGCAGTGATGTGTAAGAACTATGCGTTAAGGGGGCAACTGTATGGATATACAGATATGGTACTCAGAATAAATACTGAATCTAAAGATTTTGGAGAAATAAAAAAAAATTTAAGAAGTTTATACTCATTTTTCCCTGGGCTGTATACCATTCCATTAGGATGGGAGCTGCCAATTCTAATTAAGTTAGACCTTTCTTTTCCAAGTCAACCTGCATTAATTTGGCCTTGGATCCACTAACCTCAGAAATGGTGTTTAAAGGCAAGTAGGGGTAGGGAAGCTAGATAAATAGAAATAGAACAAACAGAATGGAAATAATGAGACTGCTGACACATTCTGAAAATTGTAACCAATGTCATGGAACAATCCGTACAAAAATTATTTAATGGGAACCTAATTTACTACGTGGAACCCTGGTGGCGCAGTGGTCAAGAGCTATGGCTGCTAATCAAAAGGTGAGCAGTTTGAATCCACCAGCCACTCTCAGAAACCCTATGGGGCAGTTCTACTCTGTCTTACAGGGTGGGTATTAGTCGGAATCCATTTGACAGCAACGGGTTTGGTTTTTGGTTAATGTACTGTGTAAACTTTCACCTAAAATACATTTAAAAAAATAGAAGATAAAGAAAGAAATGGTCTTTCAGCCTCTAGAAAATACCTCTGCAATGTACTCTCAAAGCTGCTATCAAAACCATATTTTTAACACAGACGGCTCATCTTCCCCTCCCCTCTCCCCTCCCCACTCCAGCTAAAAACTGTTTCACGGTTCCCATTGTCTTCAGGAAAACATCTCAGTATTTTAAAAGGGCATCCGAAGGCTTCCTCATGTAATTCTTATCCACTTATAGAAAGCCTCATCTCGCATCCCTCCACCTCACATATATAATGACGCTGCACTCAAGACGTACTTGTGGTCCTTGAACACAACGTTCACTTTCAAGATGTCCTTGTCTTTGCTCATGATGCCTCCTCTTTCTGGAACCTCTACCTATACTATAAAATTCATCTCAATTTACTTCCTACAGAGGGTCTTTCCTAATTCTTAGACTGAGTTACAGGACTCATAGCGGTACCCTGTATAAGTGGGTAATGTTCTGTCCCACTTTATTTTACTGAGCTGTCTCTACAGCCAGACTGAATTCTGGGAGTCGATATTTTGCATCCGAATTCCTGGGAAGGTGTCTGCACATAATAAGCACTCTATGTATTCCTTGATTTAAGGTGAATTTCGATGTTCACATTGAGTGTTCAGCTGACATGTCAATGGTCAGGAAATAAACATCGTCCTTGGATAGGGAAAATAATCAAGTTTGTTATTGCATTTATAACTTTTTTCTGGTTGCCTTCTACTTTATTTTCCTCATAATACTCTGTTACATCCTTCAATTCTCTATTTCTGTTCCTCTAAAGTCCATAAAGTAACAACAACCATTATTTACAAATCCAACACGCTTATTTACGAATCCAACAATGTATGAAGGCGTTACAACTAGCCGTTAAGAGTCTGCTATCTGGCATCAAACTACATGGTTCACACCTTGGCTTCCGCACTCACTAACTAGGATATTGGCCGATTACTTAGATGGATTAAGCCTCAATTTCTTATCTCTAACATGGGATTATCCTCAACTAAATTCATAACAATTCTTTTTAACTAAATTCATAACAAGGTTGCTAATTTTAGCTGCTAATTTTAATACTGAACCAGAAAAGGACAAACTATCGAGCCTTTTGCATGAAGGTAGGAGAAAAACAGTATCAGCTTCATGCTTCTCAATTCAAATGTTATTTTAGGACATGAAAATTGACATAATTCACAAACCTAAAGAATTATCTTTTGAAACTATTTCTCCAACCATATTTACTATTTAATATTTTGTTTTAACATACTCCTGTAACATGCTTTTTGGTATTGCACAGTACACTGCACTAAAGTTTATTAAACCACTAACCTATATTTGGTTATTTTGTTTCCAATATTCGCTTTTAAAATTAACATCTGAAAGCAGAGAATATCAGAAAGATGTTTACCTGTGTTTTATTGACTATGCAAAGGCATTTAACCGTGTGGATCGTAACAAATTATGGATAACATTATGAATAATGGGAATTCCAGAACACTTAATTGTGCTTATGCAGAATCTGTATATAGATCAAAAGACAGTCATTCAAATAGAACAAGAGGATACTGCCTGGTTTAAAATCAGGAAAGGTATTCATCAGGGTTGTATCCTTTCACCATACCTTTTCAATCTGTATGCTAAGCAAATAATCCTAGAAGCTGGACTATATGAAGAACAGGGCATCAGGATTGAAGGAAGTCTCAATAATAATTTGCGTTATGCAGATGACACAACCTTGCTTGCTGAAAGTGAAGAGGACTTGAAGCACTTACTGATGAAGATCAAAGAATACAGCCTTTAGTATGGATTACACCTCAACATAAAGAAAACAGAACTCCTCACAACCGGACCAATAAGCAACATCATGATGGAGAAAAGATTGAAGTTGTCAAGGATGTCATTTTACTTGGTTCCACAATCAATGCCCATGGAAGCAATAGTCAAGAAATCAAACAACGCATTGCATTGGGCAAAGCTGCTGCAAAAAAAACTCTTTAAAGTGTTAAAAAAAAAAAAAGCAAAAATGTCACTTTAAGGACTAAGATGTGTCTGATCCAAGCCATTTCAATCACCTCACATGCGTGCGAAAGTTGGACAATGAATAAGGAAGACCAAAGAAGAATTGATGCCTATGAGTTAGGGTGTTAGTGAAGAATGTTGAATATACCATGAATGAGCAAATCTGTCTTGCAAGAAGTACAGCCCAGAATGCTCATTAGAAGCAAGGATGGCGAGACTTTGTCTAACGAACAATTCTGTCTTGGAAGAAGTACAGCCAGAATGCTCATTAGAAGCAAGGATGGTGAGACTTTGTCTCACATACTTTGGACATGTTATCAGGAAGGACAAGTCCCTGAAGAAGGACATCATGCTTGGTAGAGTAGAGGGTCTGTGAAAAAGAGGAAGACCCTCAACTAGATGGATTGACACAGTGGCTACAACAATGGGCTCAAGCATAACAACGATTGGAGGATGGTGCAGGACTGGGCAGTGTTTTGTTCTGTTGTCATAGGGTCGCTACGAGTCAGAATTGACTCGAGGGTATCTAACAACAACCATTTTTATGGGAGCAAATTGCCAGGTCTTTTCTCCTGCGGAGCCGCTGGTAGGTTGGAACCACTGACCTTCCGCCAGCTAGTAGCCCAACTCTTAATCATTGTGTCACCAGGGATCTTTTCTCAAGATATGTTTTTTTTCTTTTTTGTTGCGGAACCATTCTATGGTAAGTTGTAGGCCCTCGGCTGTACAGTGAGATGTCTGTACTTGCGCTTTGTTTATATTTTGCCAAGATTATTTTAGTTCCATTTCTTTATAGAGATTCCTCAGCAATATAAACCAAGTTAAACCTAAGATGAGATTGAATTCAAAGATAATCAACAGACTACGAAAAATGGAAAGTTCTCATAGCATAAATAAAAGAATGAAAGATTTAACTTGTGTCTTAATTTTCTTAGTGTTAGAATGTAATTTAACACACTAACTCCTGTCAGAAAAAGTGCTTTACATCATGTTAGCAGGGGCATTGCTAGACTCAGATTAGTTAGAATACTATAAAAAAAATCATACTTTTCCAAATACTCTTCTTCTTAAATAGTCTTTAACCTATTGAAACACACACAGTTAAGTTAGATCGGTATTTAAATTTTAGATTAAAGCAAAGGACAGAGGGGGAAGGGAAGCATAAAAAATAAGTCACCTTACCAATATCTACAACAACATCTCTTTCCAGCCAGATAATTGAACACATGGTCTGAGGACTCCAATAGAAACATAAACAAATGTGAAGTGCAATTGTGACCCTCCAAGAAAACCTAGGATTTATGGCTAAGAAACTAATACAATTTTAGAATGCAGATTCTTACTCAAGATATGGAAATAAATTTAGATAATACAAATATCATTTCAATAACATTATACTACATCTGAAAATATCTCACCCTACCCTAACTTGGTTTTGTTTTGTTTTTACATTTTTAAGCTTTTTTCATTTTTCACAGATCCATCTTTAAAATAAATTCTGTTTTTATACATGCCTTAAGGTTATATTTCTTTTCCCAAATCCATATCATCCTAACCCATAAAAATCTCGTTGCCATAGAGTCGATTCTGACTCATAGCAACCCTATAGAACAGAATAGAATTGCCAATAGGGTTTCCAAAGAGCGGCTGGTGGATTCAAACTGCCGACCTTTCGGTTAGCAGCCAAGCTCTTAACCACCTGCAACCAGGGCTCCATACCATCCTAAGTACAATTGTATATACCCACCAAAGAGGTAGGGCATAGTGAATTTACAGGTGACAAAATTAAGCTGGACTCATGGGTGTGTAGAGATACTGGACAAGCACCCAATAGTGCCCGTATAATTTCCCACTCATCTCCAAAATGTTCTGGGGGTTTCATTTTATAATCAACATGAGTGATCCCAGGGGTTTACTAGACCACATGCTGATGCCTTTGGAAGTGACACAATGTACCATATTGTTCTCAAGAACATGATGAAGGACAGTATAACATACTTCAAGTCTGAATGTATTATATATACTGCCTTTCCCTAATTTTAAAACAAAACTCTAAATAAGGAAATACAGGTAGTCCAGAATATTATTATTGAATTAATGCTTGGTTTTAGTGATCGTTTCTTCCTCTTTTATGTCCTACAAACTATGCCTTTAATAATTCATTATAGCCTCTTGACCAAAATTGACATTAGGTCCACCATTTAAGAGTTTTTAGAATAGATTTCTCTTTCTTCATGAAAATCTACCTAATCATTTATATAAAATCCTAAACAAACAAAAATCCAGGGACACAAATAACCTGGAAAATGGAAATAATGTCAGCCCCATCTATTTCAGGTGTTTATTGAAAGTTGGGTTTTGGGACACTAAAGCTGAACTATCGTTTTCATATTTTAAGCACATATTCTACACTATAGAAATACATACAGTTCCTAAAATGATTTTAAAAGACATCTAAAAAAATTTTTTGTGTTATTTGGTGAATGTAGATTTGTCTCATTTTTCCAGAGTCTTCGTGTTTATCGTTTTTGCTATCCAAAACCTATAATTGCTCAATTATTAATGATAAAAGCTCCATTATGAGAAATAGTATTCATGGAAAATTGTTTGAAGAATGTATTTTTTCAGATGTCCAAAATATCTTTCTGAATCTAAAGCAGCATTAGGACATTGCATAGTTAGAAGTTACGGCCCTCCAATAGTGCTTACACTGCGTTGTGTTCGACAACATGCCGTCAAGCTGTAATGAGGGATATTATAAAGAAAGGCCTTAGATGATTGATTGTCATATTTATTGTTGTGATTTGGTAACAGTGCTGTCCCTGGTTCAATGCATTCTCTTTCAACCCATACTAATAGGAAAAACTGAGTTTCTCTGGGAAATATTTCTTTTATGAAATCTTGCAGATGCTGCCTGTCTTAGTCGTCTAGTGCTGCTATAACAGAAATACCACAAGTGGATGGCTTTAACAAAGAGAACTTTATTGTCTCACAGTCTAATAGGCTACAAATCCAGGGCATCAGCTCCAGAAAAAAGCTTTCTCTCTCTATCAACTCTGGGGGAAGGTCCTTCTCATCAATCTTCCCCTGGTCAAGGAGCTTCTCAGGCACAGGGACCCTGGGTCCAAAGGATGTGCTCTGCTCCCAGTTTTGCTCTCTTGGTGGTATGAGGTCCACATGTCTCTCTGTTCACCTCTCTCTTTTACATCTCAAAAGAGATTGGCTTAAGATACTATCTAATTTTGTAAATCTCATCAATATAACTACCAATAATCCACCTCATTAACATCATAGTGATAGGGTTTACAACACAGGGAAATCACATCAGATGACAAAATGGTAGACAATCACACAGAACTGGGAATCATGACCTAGCCAAGTTGACAGATATTTTGCGGGGACACAATTCAATCTGTGACACTGCCAAATCTTTTTTTTTTTTTTCTTTCTTTACATATTTGGCCAATTAGGATGTTAGAACACTTGGAAACATTATGCATTACTTTATGTCACAAATTTTGTACAGGGAACTGATACCTTAGTTCATTTAAATTGGCTAGCCTCGGTTTCATTTTGATTCAATTTCCACAATGGTCAGTCTGTCTGTCTATTTTTCACTCTCTTACTAAGTGCACCCCATTAAACCTACCTCAAATCACTCCTGGAATATGAAGGAAATATGTAGAGATAGATAGATAGATGATAATATGAGTAAATTAATTGCCACGGCTTCTGAGACCACTTATTTAGCATTCCTATGTACACAGAAAAAGGCAAATAAAGGTACAACTAGTACATACAGACTCATAACTTGGAAAAGGGTAGTCAAATGAGAAAGAACAAAGAAGCTGATAAACAAGGTGTCAGTACAAGAATTGTGAACTTGGATTTGATTTAGCCTTTATTATATTGACTTTTCTTTTTATAGCCATGTCACTCTTAAACAATGAGGTGGCTAAGTAGAATTAATAGCAAATATAATTTCTAATATGCCTTGATTCTGAAAATTCTTAAATGTCTTTCCACTACCACTTTAAGGTTGATAGCTATCAGGATGGTCTCTTATTCAAGAGCCTCCAGCTTTGTTTTTTAACACTTGAAATGCCTGACTTAGACTGAGGCTGGTGAATAGCTGAGCCTGAACACCATTTGGATCTAAGATGTGGATCCTCAGTCAAATGACTGACGATCACATAATTATTGCACTGCTTGAACAAGTTACTGTTTCAAAGGAATCCATGACTAACCTGTGATAACGACATTGTTTCCTTGTACTGTTTGCTCTTTTCTGTTTTTTCCTAGTTGTAATTGCTGGATGTTTCAAAGACAAAACCTCACAGATTCTACTCTCAGTATGTATTAGCATTGATTTTTTTTTCGTTTTGTAAAGGCACATTTGAAAATTATGGAACCGAGGCTGCTAGTTATAGAAAATAAATCCATCAAAACTGGAAACTATCAATTAATTTTAATGATTTTTAAAAAAAGATATCAGATGCTTTAGAAAGAACTTAAGATCAGAACAGAATAAATTGGTTTTCTAGACAGTTTTTGTCTGGCTATAGTATTTCTCACTTTGTGGAAGATACTAAACCCCATAGTGCATGCTAACACGTGTTTTGTTAGCCCTTGATGCCCAGAAGAATCATTATATTCAGTAACTGGAGTCTCACACACCCTTGCTTCTGTCTACCCCTGCCATGTACCACAGATGGAGTAAATGGGCCTGCAATTCCTCAGGGTTTTTAAAAATTCACTGCTGTAGTTTAGAAACTGTGTGCGTCATTGACTTCCTACTATAACAGCCTGGTTCAGTTTGGCATCCTAGAAGTAAAGCCTGCATAGATTAAACCCATAGCTTTGCTTAAAATTTCTTTATGGACTGCTAATCACCAAAGCGGAGAATATAATGGATGGCAAATATTTACTAGACTTGTGCTTCTATATACGGCTGTGCCTAGAAAATTTAATCAAGGTTTGTAAGACAAATTCTCCCAAAGAGTTTAGTAATTCTGAATTTAAATAAGGAAACTGTAGAAAAGTATTATTATACATTACAGTTGCCTTGATTGTTGGCCATTAAATCCAATGAAAATGTTTTCATTAACTACATAATGTGTGAAAACTGCAAAACAGACTTAATATCCATTAACTCCATACAATTGCATACCTAGTTTTATTTTTTTTTAAAAAAAGTGTGTCTACATACGTGTTCACTGAAACTTTTCCCATGGGAAAGCAGGAAATTGACAATTCCATTCAAAGAGCAGAAAAGCAGGATAAAGTGAATGAAAATCTAAGGAAAAAAATGTCACCATTTTGTTGCTGATGTTTTACTTAGCTAATGAACAGACTATTCATTTCAAATGCACACACGTGTACCACATCTAATTACCCTATCTCACAGATAAGCACTTTCTCCCCCAAAGTGTATATTGTTTTATTTAATATTTTAGAATTGCCTGGTGAGAACCTTTACATGGGGGATATTTATACAGCTGATACTGTCCTGATTTGTATGTCCTTTTTATCAAGTCTCTTCCTTTACCCGATATCTGTTTTGAAAACACACAGCCTCAAACACAAAGCAGCTGTGAAAGTGAATCCTGTAGGGAAACTCAGGGTGAAGAAAAAAAAGACTCTTAACAATAAGTCACATGTAAAAACATTTACCAGTGATGATGATTAAAATTAGTTCTGTAGGGAGAAGCTATTTTCATAAAAACTCATTAAGATAATATCAGTGTTGGGAACAAGTTGTTGAATTAAGCTCTAATCTTCCCACAAAGGGAAAGAAACTTTGTACTGGAAAAGATAAAAAGCCATATGAATTTTATGATGTAAACCAAAATGTATGGGAACTAAATAGTGTGAGTGTGAGGTTCAAATACAAATGAAAGAAATGTAAAAGTGCATAATGCTCTATAGTAGCCTCGTGAGACACAGGCTAAATAGTTAATGATCCTGTTTCTATATCTATTAAAAAAAAAACAAAAGCCCACTGCCATCATACATTCCAACTCAGAGCAACCTATAGCCAAACCAAACCCACTGCGCTTGAGTCAATTCCAACTCATAGTGACCCTATAGGACAGAGTAGAACTGCTCTATAGGGTTTCCCGGGCTGTAAATCTTTACAGAAGCAGACTGCCACATCTTTCTCCCACATAGCAGCTGGTGGGTTTGAGCTGCCGACCTTTTGGTTGGCAGCTGAGCACTTTAACCACTGTGCCACCAGAGCTCCATAACGACCTATACCCATTACCTGCTGCCGTCGAGTCAATTCCAACTCATAGCGACCCTATAGAGGGATCTAAATGCCAAGTTGAAGGTTCATATAACAGGCATATCTTGAGTGATACATAAGAACCAATTATACAACTTTGTAGTGCATACAACAATAAATGTGCTATTATCAATAAGAAAAAGTCAGATTAATGTGAGTGAATTATCTCTTCTTACATTCCAGTCATCTATTTAAAGTATACTGCAAAGAAATAGAGGTATAATACCTATTTTACAAAGGTCCTTCACATGGAAAGAAAAAAGAGACTGTGTAATTATGACCCAGGGACACTCTCTGTTAGGGCCATGATGAATGAGATTATC
>NW_004444178.1:1333094-1335644 GCF_000243295.1 Trichechus manatus latirostris
CTAGGAGTAGATCTGTGCAAAGGATTTTTTTTGAAGGAGTGCTCTTAGGATAAACCTGTAAAGGAGTGAGAGCAGCAGGATAGGGCATGGGAAGATGCTATGCAACAATGTGGTTTGAGGAGAAATCTAGCCTCAGCCTGATCCCATGGGGTGCTCTGGAGCATGAATTTTACGACGGGGGCATCCTGCCTTGAGACAAGGAGGCTGGACTTTCATACCCCCTCATCGGACAGTTATTGGTCAGAGAGTGTGGGGCATAACCTCTCAGGCATTTCCAGGGGAGGAGGTACCAACGGCTAAGAGCAATCCTCCAGAGGACGGTACCCACATGAGTTGCTATTAATGGACACCCACAGCAGCTGCAGGATGGGTACACCAGCCTAGTAAAGGAAAAAAAAATGCAAAAGCGAAACAAAAAAACCAACTTGGGGTAAAGCAAAAAAACCAAACCCGTTGCCGCTGAGTTGATTCCAACTCATAGCAACCCTATAGGACAGAGTAGAACTGCCCCATAGGGTTTCCACAGAGTGCCTGGTAGATTCGAACTGCCAACCTTTTGGTTAGCAGCTGAACTCTTAACCATTATGCCACCAGGATTTCCAACTTGGGGTAGGGTGAGGTATTCTCAGATATAGTATAATGTAGTACAATTAAGATTAGTGACCATCATAGGAGAGCTGACGACCTCTAAAGACAAATTGCAGGTCTATTCCTTTTTTTATTAAAAATTGGGATAAATAAGTTGTATAGATGTTCATCACATTTATATGCACAACCAAACTGGGAAGGATATAAAATACATTGGATTATAGGAAGAAAGCTATCCATGTATACTGAAAGACTTAAATGATAAGCTAAATGTAATAAGATATAATTACAAGTAAAATGTAAGGTTTTTCACTAAATTAAAAAAAAAAATCAGAACCACTTTTGAGCAGAAAGACAACTTCATTAAACTATTCAAACCCCCTTTTTCTAAATTCCACCTGAAGGGATGGAATCCAGTCAGCTAACACCTAATGTGAGGCATGCAAACTACAGACGGATGATATTATCATATTGAAACTGTAAGGAATTTTTTTCTTCATATAAAGAAGTCAGGATAGAGATTGAAGGAAAGGCTGCCTTATGGCTTCTTCAGTGATGAAATAGCCCATCTGGGAAAAGAGGGAGAGACATCATTGCAGAACCACATTGACATTCTCTAACCTGCAGGGGCAAGGCCCCTGCAGAAACACACCTGTATGTCATCAAGTCCTCAGGACACAGGTGAATTGTCAGAGGTAACCCTGAGTGGGGACCCCACCGAATTGTAATTACTTTCAACTGTTAACTTTGCACAAACTTCAAAGAGCAGAAACTCCATTCTGGCTGCCACACAAACACCCAAGGGAGAAATGTGCTCTTACCTGCCACGATTGTTTGGGATTGTTCCCTTCTCCCTACTTTGACCAGGGAGATGGATCACTGATATGACAAAACTACCACGTAAAAAGTTTATCTGATTCTGTCATCTGGGTGTGACTTTGAACAGGGAAGCACATAATCGCTAATAGGGCTCAACTCAGTTATTAATTGTGATTGAGGTTTGTGACTTTTACCCATAAACATCAACAACCAGAGGAAAATTAACAGACATGTGAAAAGATAACTAGAGTTCTAAATAAAGGAGGGTATGTGTAAAAAGAGACTGTGTCTTCTCAGAGAAATAGAGTTGCTATAAGAAATAAGGAATTGTTAAAATATGTCTGATTTATGCTCTAAATGAGATCCAAGGAGACTTCCTCCATCAAATCAGAGGAGGCATTCATACAGATCTGAGATCAAGAACTGGAGATTTAAAATATAAGTTGAATTTAAAAGTACAGTAGAGAGAACGAGTAGCAGATTGCATAAAACTAAATTGCAGAAAACCAATTTGCAGAAGACCAAATATGTGAAGTTAAAATGAAGTGCAAGTAATTCTCTCTGTTTCAGAGGTACTTAATGCAGAAGTGAAATCATAAGGGACAGGTCAATTTATTTACACAAAATCCCTTCTATTTACAGTAGAAATTCTAGTGGCAAAGAGGGGGAAAAGGAAGAAACAATGAAAAAACAATCAGAGAAAGGTTTTTCCTGCAAACTTCACAAAGCAATAGAGTCAATGATTAGGAAACAATAACAAAAAAAAAGAATCTATATAGCAACACCAGAAAATGGAAATAGCAAGGAAGCAAAACATATATGAATACAGAAATCCAAAGCAGGATAAATTATATCAAGTTATGACAAAATGTGAAAGGGTTAAACTTCCCTAACAAATGGTAAAAACTCTCAGGAATAAAAACACTTTCAGACTGAGGGGAAAAAAAAATATATATATATGTATATATGTATGTATGTATGTGTACACATATATATAGCTATATGCTCTTTTAAAAAATATAAACTTTTGAAGATAATGGATATGCTCATTATCTTGATTGTGATGATGATTTCACAAGCGATACTTAGGGCAAAACTTATAAAATTGTCCTCTTTAAATGCATGCAGGCTAATGTATGTTAA
>NW_004444178.1:1336421-1338405 GCF_000243295.1 Trichechus manatus latirostris
TGGGGCCCAAGAATTTGCATTTCTAACAAATTCCCAGGTGATGCTGATGCTGCAGGACCAGGGAAAAACATTTTGAAAACCACTAGTCTAGGTGACATGAATATATACAACACTATATTCCAAGTAAGGATATGCTTTTTTCCCTCCTATTTAGACAAACTGAATATTAAAAATTTAATTAGTAAGATTAGTATTCATAAATCAAGAGAATAAACCTTCTTTACAGAATGCTTTTTTTTGTAAAATTTAATAATTTTTTTTTCAAAATTAACAAATGTTAATTCAAATTAATACTCACTTTACCTATGACAAGTAGAGTCATATAATTATGTTGGACAGCTAGCCCTTTATCATCTAACCAAAAGAGAAAGTTTTTCTATATAATATGCACATAAGTTTATAAACTAAAATAGAACATTGAATTCTTTTGATTATGTAACCTAATCTTTTCCGCACGATATGTATATGTCACAATTAAATAACAAGTCTTGATAAAAGTCTTGAGGATTTTTTTGTCTTAGTGTTTTAATTTCAGAACACTAAAATAGACATATTCTCTCATCAGAGAGTAACTAGGAAAGTCTCTGTAATACCAAGAAATTAAAATACTATAAAACAAACAACAACAAAACGGAAATTGTAGCTTAGAACTCAAGAGATAGGATTAACAGTTTTCTGAACTCTGACCCTGTAGTCAACCTTAAATCCAAATTCATAGTAAGAATTGGGCTTTGCATCCATTAACAACAACAAGAAGAAGAAGGCACATTATCTTCTATTACTAGGACAACATACAGATTATTCCCAAATATTTGTCTCTAGGACAGCATCTCAATTCAGCTAAGGATTATCATATAGTACAGACATCTCTAACTAACACTGAACCCCTGATCTCCCACTTCTCTCCTCACCCAGCAAACTGTCCTGTTATTCTTTCTCACTAAACACATTGTCTTTGTAATGTTTTGTTTCATTTCTTAGTAAAATACACGTCTGAAGTGACAATTCCATGAATTTTGACAAATGTATACATCCATGGAATCAACAATCCAGTCAAGATATAGAACATTTGTAAGACCCCAGAATGTTCGCTTTAGCCCCTCTAATGGATGCAAACCCCCATATGTAACCATAGTTCTGCTAAGTGTCACCATATATTAGTTTTGTCTGTTCTTGAATGTCATATAAATGGACAGTATTCTAAGAACTCTGCATAGATTAAGTAATTCAATCTTCACCTAAATCCTATGAGGAAGGCACAATTTATATCACTGATTTTACATGAGGAAACAGACACAGAAAGTTTAAGTAGCTTGCCCATGGTCACACAACTCAGAAATGGCCTAACTACACAAGGAGTTTACTATATAATTAGGAGATACAATATATTGTGAAAAAAAGACAGAGATTAATATATTGGAGACTGAGAGGGAGTTAACGAAGCTAAGAAAGAAAAGGAATTACAGGCAAAAGGACCAGCATGTCCATGCTGTATAAATATTACAGTACAGAACATGACATATTTAGGTATGGTTTGCTCTCTGTAGCCAGAATGTAATTTGAGTGAAGCAGTGGCAAATGAGGAGGCTAGATAAATGAGCTGGGGGTAGGGGTGGGAAAACAGGCAAAATCAAGTGGTCCCATGAAGGATAAAACTGCATTATCAGCTTGGCTCATAATTGTGGCTATAAGACTGCATGCAGCATGCTTTCCAAAAGTGGACACAGTGCTGATGCACCTCCTTTCAACACACACACCGACAGCTAGAGCAGATACTTCATCCTCTTGTAGGAAGCACGTGCTGAGAATGGCAGAACCAACACTCTAGCTTAGGGCCCTGGATAACTCATTGGATCAGAATTTGCCTACCAGAACAATTAGTGAAAAAGAAGCAAGTTTTTCTCTGATGAAAGCTGCTGTATTTGGGGTTTCTTTGATAGCAGCATCTCCGCCTAAATTCTAACTTATTATACAAAGACCAACT
>NW_004444178.1:1347116-1381485 GCF_000243295.1 Trichechus manatus latirostris
GTCAATGTCACTGAACTGTGCATGTAGAAATTTTTGAAATGGTGTGTCTTTGGCTATGTGTATTTTCACCAAAAAAAAAGATTGAGAAGTTAGAGGATTGACATGTTGTTGGGTTGTTAACCAATGTCAGAAAACAATATGTATACTACTGTTTCATGAGAAACTATTTGTTCTGTAAGCCTTCACCTGAAGTACAATAAAAAAAAAAAAAACACCTTCGAGTTCCAGTAAGAAAATGTGTTACACTGATGACTGTTCTTCTAGCAAGTTTCCAAAATAGAATTTTTGTCCGATATTTTTTTTATTGACTACATATTTCTAGAATAGCTTAGTTATTCAGAAACAATTATACTCCCATGGCAATTATACTTCCATGCATGGGTGCATGAAGACACAAACAGCCCTTCCCCCAACTTGATACTCTGAAATATACTCTCCTCTGAAAGTCCAGGGATGCCTGAGTATTTACTATCTTAGCCTTTAGAGGAATGTTTCATTGTATTCTGGGAAGTTATAATACACTGGGACTATTTGACTTATACAATATTATGTCTCTCTTTACTTTCATTTCAGGGTGTCTCTTTACTGGAAAGATTAAAATAATTATGAGGATTCAGAGAAGAACATTAAGAATAAATAAAGGATTGACATGCGAGTAATCTTAATAGAATTAAAGCAGGAATACTTTATAGAGTAATGAATGATTAAGACGGACGGAAAGTGTGATAATTGTCTGCAAACACCTGGACTGTTTCCAGGGAAAGCCAAGTTCCCTTGACTATTTTAAGAAGACTTATTTGTGAACAATAACAATAAATAAGCAGTAAATGTATGCTAACAGTTCCCAAAAATTAAATAAATATACAAATGGAATAATTTTAAATATAAAAATGGAAACAAATGAAGCAATGTGGGAAAGAATTGAAATTATGCTAGTGGGGAGCTAAATGATAGACTATCTATGACTATAATCCTAGCAGGAAACTCTCATTATCATTTGACTAAGAATATAGCACCATAATCTTTTTATACTGAAGGAAACTTTGTGCTGCCTGAAAGTTAAACTAAAGCAATTTTAAACTGAAATGTCCTATAGAAAAAATGTTAAGTACTTTATTTTTTAAAATGGATCCTGTTTTTGATACTGAGGCCCATTACTGATGATAAACAAATAAAAATCAAATTTGTGAACTGACTGACTTCTTTTTGAGTCACCTAGATATAAATCAATTTTTTTATCTTCAACAAAAATGAAATTTCAGAAGAGTGTATGCAAGGCTACACTTTTGAAAGACTTTGTTTTTCAGAAATCTTATAATATAGTGTTTAAGTATACCAGAGGATAATGATGATGAATATCATGTGCCATGTGGTAGGTTGTGGTCTTGAGCACTTTGTAGAGATAGCTCATGTCATGCTATCAGCAACTCTAAGAGGCAGCTATTTATTGATATAGTTCCATAGGTGAGTAAATTCAAGCAAAGGAAAGTTAAGTAATTTTCTAAAGGCTACAAAGAGGAAGAAGAGCTAAAATTCATATCTGAGTAACAGGGTTCCAAATCTCATATGTTCAACCAACTATATATACTAAATTGTCTCCCAGTACGGTAACTAGAGTTAAATTCACCTTAGACTACCATAAAAATTGAATTTCCATTTAAATAATTAGAGAATTTCCTGTGTGAAAACGGTGGTATGATATTGGCAATACCCTTTGTCTTCCTGAAAAACCACCTATTGTCAATGAAACAATAATATACAGTAATGTAAATGCTACCTTTGATAAATCTTAAAACACAGAATAGGTAAAAGGGCGCAAACCAAACCGAAGTGTAAAACCTAGATCCCATGCTTGCAGTAGCTGTAATGGAATGCATAGGCTAGGGACGGGAGACACACGCAAGCCATATATGAAAGAATTTTTCTGTACCTGTGGCACCAGGGAGGAAGGAAACCTTTTATTGTGTACAAAACTACAGTTGCATATCTCTACTGGTTTAAGATATGGCTAAACAAATATAAGCACAAATCCCTAAGTCATTAACTAAAAATTTTTGTTAGGCTGGAAAATTCCTCTAGCCTCTCCAGAGTTAAGAAACAAAACAAAAAAAAAAAAAACTCTTTAAGGATTAGACCTAGTATAGAGTCTGTAGAATCTATCAAAAGTACTACAAGAAAAAAAAAAAAAATAGATGAAGAACACTCACTACAAAAAAGGTGCCAAGAAGTGGAAACAATCTAACTGTTCATCAGTGGATGAACGGATTAACAAAATGTGATGTATACATACAATGGAATATTACTCAGCAATAAAGAGAAATGAAGTCCTGGTACATACTACAACATGAATGAATCTTGAAGACATTATGTTGAGTGAAATTATTCAGTCACAAAAGGGCAAATTTTATATGATTCCATACCAGAAAACCAAACCCGTTGCTGTTGAGTCGATTCCGGCTCATAGCGACCCTATAGGACAGACCAGAACTGTCCCATAGGGTTTTCAAGGAGTGGCTGGTGGATTCACACTGCCAAGCTTTTGGTTAGCAGCCAAGCTGTTAACCACTGCACCACCAGGGCTCCTGTAGGATTCCACTTATACAAAATAGGCAAAAGTATAGTGACCAAAACTTATTAGTGGTTACTAGGGCTGAAAGGATGGGGAAAGGGGAGTTTTTGCTAAGGGGGCACTGAGTTTCTGTTAATATTCATAGAATACTTTGGGAATAGTAGTGATGGTTGCACATGATTAATGTAACCTATGCAATTAATTATATATGTAAAAAAATGTTTAACTGGCAAATGTTTTGTTATATATATTTTTACCATAATAAAACAAATTTTCAAAAAGTTGCCAAGAAATAGATGAGAATTTTTGTTTAACAATTTTTTCATGGATTTACAAAATCGAATAAAGATATAGCTTTCATGAATCAAGAGTGTCAAAGATACAGGAATTTAGGGAAGATATGGTTAAAAAAAACAGGAGGGGATAAAATGTAAACAGAAAGAGTTCAGGGAAGATGTGGATTAAAAATAAAACACTGAGAAATTAAGAAAGAATTGGAATAAGCCTAATAGGAACCCATAAAAGGGCATAAAAACAGAAGTTCCTAAAGAAGAAAATAAAGAATAGAACACAATATATATTTACACACACACATACACACATAAACAAAGTTTAAAATACCAGTTGACTTGAATCTATATTTTGGTAGAAAAACTTGATCCTAGGAAAAAAATACTGAGATGGTCAACACAGAAACATATCCTACCAAAGTTACTGGTGTTTAAAGTCATAGAAACTATCATTTGTGAATGCAGGCAAAAAGATCAAACGACATATAAGAGGAACATTTTTATATCGTCTCAGATGCCTTCATGTCAACCTTAAATGCCCCAAGATAATGGAGAAATTTCTACAGATTCCTAAATGAAACAAAGTACGACTCAAGAATTTGCCCCCAGGCAACATGCAAGAGCCTTACGTATGGAATGGTTTAGGGAACATTATTCCCTAAAAAATTTTCCCTGAAGAATCAATTAGTTAACTTAGGGATGACTGGGAAAACTAAAGCAATAGGGCTGTTGGTGAACACAAAATCTATTTAACAATATTATATTCTTATAATACTTCTGAAACAAATGTTTGGAGTATGGTGACAAGAAAAAAATTACATAAAACTTATAAAATTAGGAAAAGTTTTAAAAGGTAAGTGTGATGGTTAATGTTATAAGTCAGTTTGTCTAGGCTGTGATTCTCAGTAGTTTTGCATACATTGGACTGAATGCTCCTCCATCATGTAATATAATGTAATCACGTTCCAGGATGTGATCTCATGTGATCAGCCAATCAGTTGAAAGGAGAGTTTCCTTGGGGATGTGTCCAGTACACACAGTAAAACCTTTGAAAATCGGAACATGTGTAAGGCAGAAACTGGTCAGAGAAGGAAAACTCAAATATTTTCCACTAAAAAGAGCAATAGAAAAGAGGCAAGACTGCACTCTGTCAGAGGCAGAAAACTTGTGAGACCTGTAAAAACAAGACAGTCTCATTGAGTTCCAGCTCTCACAGGTTTCACAGTAAATGGATGTTCTGGCAAGGGTCGCTCTCTCTCTTGACCCTGCACTCTTCTCATTGCCTGATCTCTGGTTCTTGTAACATCAGCATGCAGAAGTCTTCAACTTGCCTCCTTACTGCAGATTTTGGGTCGGTCAGCCCCTGCAACCACATGAGACAGCAGAAGTCTTCAGCCTGCCTCCTGACTCACCAATTAGGGACTTACCAGCCCCTACTACTGTGTGAGCCATTTCCTTGCAGTAAACCTCTCTATATCTATTCATTTATATATGCTTCACTGGTTTTGCTCTTCTAGAGAATCCAAACTAAGACATTGACAGTAAGAGTGTCAAAAGATGGAGGCAATGCAAGTGCATTACTTTCATTATCTCTTATACTTATCAGTCAAAATATACATCATGCCAATCATTACTTGACTCCCCGAGGCAAAAATGACTATGCCTGTTTTGAAAACAACTACAATCATAATTACCGTAATTATATAATTATCTATAGTAATTATTGTATTTTGTTGATACAGATATAATTTAAATCTTATATATCGAGAACAGTAGTACAACCTTATTGAATAGTATATAGGTAAATCCTAAGAAAAAATATAATTGATTAAAGGTAGACATAAACAAAAAGGAAGTGGGATGGGGAGGAAGAGGATAATCTTAGAGGATTAGAGGATATATTAGCATTGGGGGTCTCCGTGAGACAAAATCAACTCGATGGCAATGGCAAAATAAATGAAATAGAAAATTGAGTCATTATAAATTTATAGTTATGATTTCATAGGGTAAAAAATAATATAAGTTGCAAATACCTATTCATAATAATATGGTACTAACATTCATGAAGCAAAAACTTTAAGTGATGTAAGACAAAATATACTGAAACAAAATAGTAATATACAACTTTGATTCACTTCTCACATTAATTTTCACTTTAACTGAGCAAAATAATTATGAATATAGAAGGCTTAAATAAATATAATAAGGAAAGCAGAATATATCATCTTTGATAGCATCAAAGCAATAGTGATAAAAATGATTACAATGATTCTATAAGGAAAGACTCCATATATTCCGTAGGAATGTAGTACTTATTCAAAAATAAAGTTAAGCAAAAAATATCATAGGTTTATGTCTTATAATTAAGACATTAGTGATTACTAATGTTATGTTTTGGCAGAGTCTCATGTGATATTGTCTATTATGCTGTCTTTCAAAAACAATTATCTTTGATTTGGTGGGTATAAGAAAATAGCATTAAAAAATTAGGATGTCACAATATTCCTACTTGACTCTCAAGTAATAATTAAGAGCTTCCCCATTTTTATTTGCTCCTCCAACTATTTTCCAAGGCACTTTCACTTGTGGAAAAAAAAAAAAAAACTGACTGATAACTAGCAATTTACCTGTCACCTAAGAGACAATGAATGGATATGGTATTAAATATTCATTGAAATCATTCTATTCATTAGTTGACTCCACTAGGCAATCATGATTATGCTCACTTTGAAAACAACTATGATTTAGCACGTATCTATAATTATTATTTGTTCACATGTCTGTCCTTCATACTTTATTAGACTCTCTTTGAGAGCAGGGACCACATTAGTTGTTTCCCCACTACCTGGCACAGTACATTGTACATAACAGGTCCTCTCTCAATATGTGTGTTTAATCACTTTTACCAATAGGCAAAGATATTGGCCTGAAGAAGAAACATTTGATGTTCCACCCAAAACAGAGATTAAAAATAATGTGACATAAGGGAAATAGAAAGGAGAAATAAAATATTTAATTTTTCCTTAGGCTAACTGCCCAATTCCAGTTAGGCCATGGGCACATGGGCCTCTACTTATTTTCATGTCTCCTCTAAAGCCCTGAAGATATCAGAACAGTGATCATGGCAGCCAAGCAAACCATATGGGAAACAGTAAACCACAACTCAATTGGCACTACAGATACATGCCAGGAGTGTAAGCTTCTATTTTATATTACTTTATCTTCAGAACATTTGCTTTTATCTTTCCCTCAAGTATAAGTGTTAAATGAAATCAAAAAGAGATACATTGAAAAATTTGAAATAAAAAGTTTAGTACAATAGATAATAGCAAATAAAATGAAAAGAATATCTTGTTTTCCAAAAAGCACTTCATCATTAATATGTTATAAATATTATTGATTATTGAAATTAAATTTCATTTTTTAAACAAACCACATTGGTTTTATTTAAACAAGGCACATATAGTATATTCTAATAATTAATATTCAAGATTAAAATGTTAAGTAAAGCCTTGACTTTCTAATCTTTGCATCATTGTGTATCTTCTTTATAAAAATTTCAGTGAGATTCAGTATCTCTGTGATGAATAATTTGATAATATACTTAAGAGAGGAGTGATTGATTTGGTGGCACTGTTGGGAGCAAAACTGTGTTTATCTAATTCTCACTTCAATGCTTCTTTTCTAGACTAGGAAGCAAATAAAATCTTAAAAGAGTTAGATTCAATTTGCTTAGTCATCATTCATATCTAAATTTCATTAGTTTAAAAAACACCAATGTACAATGCCGAGAAGAAACTCTTAAAATTTATATAAAAGAAATGTTAGTAAAACATTACCTTAATTTGTATGTCTGTAAATAACAATCCAATTTTTAAAAAACAGAAATAATAGTCAATACTTTCATCTCTTCTGCATCTTTCAACCTAACCTAATCATTGTATCTGATGAAAAAGAAATATTCAGTCTGTAGAGATAAGATAAATTCAATAAGTATTTAATAGTTTGGAATTTGTATTATTCTAATTAAATTAACAAATAAGAATAAAACAAAAGCTTGCGTCTGTGATTTTTTTTTTTTTTCTTTCCAACATTCTTTGTTGTACCATCTGGCCTGGAAAGCTCACAAACATTGCTGTCAGGACAGAGATAGGACCAAGTTCCCAGAGGCAAAATTCCAAAATGTTAAGTCTTCAATAATTCACTGCACTAACCAGTAGGCCATTGTTATGTCTTTTAATCAATCAACTATCACATTAGTCATGTCAACTGTTTCAAATCTTGTTTTAAATATTTTATAAACTTTGTGAGTATATATAGAGTAGTATTTTTTAAAGACATGCTAAAAAACAAATCCATAAAATTAGCTAAAAAAGGAAAATAGATGTTGGCAGCATTGAAAAAAATGCTTCTAGATTTACAAAATTTAGTTATTGCCAGATTAATTATTTTAAACAAGCTGAAACCTTGAGCTGATTTAATATCACAACTTATTTTCTCCATTGTTTCAACCTAAATAAGTTTATCTTTGAAATCTCCCCTGTGACATCATATTAATGATTATGAATATCTGATGCACAAGCAATTAGTATTATAATGAAATTTACTGATTTTGGTGTTTTCATGTGAAATAATATTAAGTGCAATGCAAAAGAAAGTATTATTAAAGTATCAATGGAAAAATTAATTTAGTTTTAAATTTAGGGTTTCTGAAAACTAAGTTTACAAACTTCTGGAATTTTCCAGGGTGGGGAGGGGGGAAACTTACCAAAAAGCATGCTGTGATTTCTACTGATCTGGTACTACTGAAGTTCATCACATTTTATTCTATCATGTAATCTCACCTTTGACATTTTTTTTTTCAGGGCACAAATCCCTGGAGTGAATGACACCTGCAAGGTCTTCCGCTGAGCAAGGAAGAAATCTTGGGGAATGGGTCCCCAGTGGCAGTCTGGACAGCTGTTTCCATTCTACAATGTTTTCTCACAGAAAATGCAAATAGGTAAAAGGGAACCTGAGTGACAAATACGGTTCTCTAGGTACTTAGACAGAAGTTTTAATGATCAAATAACAAACATAAAGTGCACGATTGCTTCAATAAGCAGGCCCCAGTGAGTAATATACCTTCAGATGTAGACTGACAGTGTGATATGGGAAAGAGTATTTTGAATTATACTTTGCACTCTTCACTCATTTCTTTGACTTGACTGCTTTGGCGTCCTGACTTTTTGATTAAATAGGGCGTATCATGGGGAGAAGGCTTAGTAGAAGTGAGTTGGAATGGGAAAATTAATAGATTTTCAGTTTATACACATACAACACCAAGTACCATAAAACTGTAAGAGGTAATAACAATATAGCAAGTTTATTACAGTTTCTAAAGTTCTCAATAAGTTATTTGAAATCTGGAAAATAAGAAAAAAGTGGTAATATTCAGTCAAGCAATGAAGTTCGAAAGAATAGGTGCACTTGTTAGCAGAGACTAACAGGGAATTATCTTGAAAATGAAAATCTTTTCATTAATAAATCTACATATTTCCTGGCCTCTTGCTATCAGATAAAAATTAGAGTGGGTTGTTCAACAGATAAGTTGAATTAGTAAATTGGCATAGATGGTTGTTCTAAAAAAAAGTTGTTTAGATTCACCCTTTAGTCAATCTAGAATTAGATGTGCTACTCAAGAAGGAACATGCTGCTCTATTGAGAGACTATCTCAGCCCTTTTCTTACTTCGGAGTCCCTGGGTGGTGCAAACAGTAAATGTGTTCAATTGCTAACCAAAAGGTTAGAGGTTCGAGTCTACCCAGAGGTACCTCAATAGAAAGGCTTGGTGATCTACTTATAAAAAATCAGCCATTGAAAACTTTATGGAGCACAGTTCTACTCTGACACATATGGGGTCGCCATGACTCAAAATCCACTCGATGGCAACTGGTTGTTGGTTCTTTATTTTGCCTTCTGTCTCTGGAAGAGACTCTTACTCCTAAGGAGTAGCCCTTTAAGTTCCCATCTTAAAGCTCAGTATTACCAGGGTTCCACTTTCCTGAGAGCGCATCTGCATTTACTACTTGTTTTTATTCTTTGTATATATTCTTCCCTTCTTGAATTTTTACCGTGTTGTGTCACTTTGTTTTAGTATGTATCTTGTCAGTTGAGTAGATTTATTATTATTATTAGTGTTATAGAAGTTTAAGTCATTTACACATATTTATTAAACCTACATTCATTGAAGTCCTGATACATGCTACAACATGGATGAACCTTGAAAATATTATGTTGAGTGAAATAAGTCAATCACAAAAGGAGAAATATTATATGGCCTCATTAATATGAAATGACAAGAACAGGCAAATATATATAGAGATTGCCAGGGGCAAAAGGAGGGGGGCATTGTTTAGCAAGCAGAGAGTTTCTGTTTATAGTGATGAGAAATTTGTCATCAATTATGGATGATGGTAAAGTAGAGGGTCAGCAAAAAAGGGGAAGACATTCAATGAGATGGATCGACACAGAGGATGCAACAATGAACTCAAGCATAACAATTGTGGGGACGGCGCCGGACCTGGCAGTGTTTCATTCTGCTGTACAAAGGGTAGCTATGAGTCAGAACTGACTTGACAGCACCTAACAACAACAACAACATGGATAATTGTTGTACAAGATGATCAATGTAATTGATATCACTAAGTTGTGCACCTGGAAAATGATGAAGTGGCAAATGCTGTGTTATGTATTTGTTACAATAAAAATTTACATTCTTTATGTTTTACATAGCCTTAATTTTGTGCTTTCTGTTTTTTTTTTTTTATTCTTCTGATATATATAATCAATATTTTGTTTAGTTTTATCCAATGTCTTATAGGGTATATTTAAAAAATCATATTATTCCTATCTCTTTAAGTTTCTCAGAATAATTTGTTCCTCAAAATATTTCTCTTAAAATCAGTTATTGTTATTGTACTATAGTTTATACATCGTATCTTTTTTCACAATGATTTTTGATAATTGCATGAAATTTTAGGGCTTACTGAGAATTCCTGCCTCTCCATGATTTCCTCATTCTTGAACAGTTTTATTTCTATTATATCTGTTTTTTAATAGGTTTTACATATCTGAAAAATGTTTTTTGCTGCCTGCTTTAGCATTATTTGACAGATCACAATCCTTTTATTAAAAACACTGTATATGTTAGTCTATCACTTCCTGGCATTTGCTATTGCAGGAGAGAAGTTAGATACCAGCCTGGCTTTTGTTTCTTCATAGGTAATCTGCCTTTATTCCTTTGAATCTGTAGAAATTTTCTTAATTTTTATAGCTCAGAAGTTTGGCCATAAACTATCAAGGGTTACAGCTTTTTATTAATTGTCTAAAACACAGAGGTTCCTTTTAATCTGCATGCACAGGTGTTTCTTCAGCTCAGTAGAGTATTATTCTTTTCTTTGATGATAACTATGTCCATTTTTACTCATGTCCTCTACATAATGTCTTTCCATTTTCTGTCGTCCATGTAAATCACTTTTACTCTCTTGTTTTACTCCAGTGGCATTTTGGAATATCATCTCCCACTCGCTTGTTTTTTTTGTTTTTTTTTTTTCGCTTTACAAATTTATTTTCATTGCATAAATTCTACTTCTAACTTCTTCTGATGTGGATTTTACTTCTGGTGTTGAGTTTTTGTTTCATTTCCCTTTTCTCATTCTCATTTGTGTCATTCTTTGCACTATTTATCCACTATTAGGTCCACTTCAAGAGGGAAAGTCTTCCGTACGCTATTGAGAACACCAAATTACACCCAACTTTTTCTTGTTCAGTTATTTATAACTTTGTGCTTAGTTTGAGCCTTTCAGGTGCCATTTCCTTTTTCTTGTTCAACAATAATTTGCAAAACATGTTATATTATATTCCTGTTATAGATTGAACTGTGTCCCCCAAAAATGTTATGTTAAAGTTTTAATCCCTGTACCTGTAAGTGTGACCCTGTTATGAAATAGGGGTTTTCTTTTGTTATGTTAATAAGGTCACAAAGGAAGAAGGTGAATCCTTAGCCTAATCCCTTCTGAGGCGTGTCTTATAAAATAAGCAGAATAGATATAGACATATACAGGGAGTAAGACAGACACCATGTAAGGGTCCCTCTATAAGCCAAGAAACACCACGGAATACCTGGGCTACCAACAAGGTAGGACCCTCTCCTGGAGCTGATGTTCTGACTTGAACTTAATAGCCTACAAAATTGTGAGACAATAAATTCTTGCTCTTTAATCTAGCTCAAATGGCATAATATAGTTCATAAAGAAAATGTTCTACATTCTACTTTAGTCAGTAGCGTCTGGGGTCTTAAAAGTCTGTGAGTGGCCATCTAAGATACTCCACTGGTCTCACCCCTTTGGAGCAATGGAGAATGAAGAAAACTGAAGATACAACGTCTAATGGACCACATTTACCACGGCCTCCACCAGACTGCATCCAGTACAACTACATGGTGCCCAGCTACCACCACTGACTGCTCTGACAGGGATCACAACAGAGGGTCCTGGACAGAGCTGGAGAAAAACATAGAACAAAATTCTAACTCACAAAGAAGACCAGGCTTACTGGCCTGACAGAGACTGGAGAAACTCCGCAAGTATGGCCTCTGGACACCCTTTTAGCTCAGTAATGAAGTCACTCCAGACGTTCACCGTTCAGCCAAAGATTAGACAGCCCCATAAAACAAAACCAGACTACAGGGGCACACCAGCCCAGGGGCAAGGACTAGAAGGTAGGAGGGGACAGAAAAGCTGGTAATAGGGAACCCAAGGTCAAGAAGGGAGAATGTTGACATGTCATGGGGTTGTCAGCCAATGTCATAAAACAATCTGTGCACTAACTGTTTAATGAGAAAACAGTTTGTTCTGTAAACCTTCATGTAAAGTACAATAAAAAAAAATCATAAAATAATAAAGTAAATTCTTGTTCTTTAAAACCACTCTATTTGCAGCATTTGTGTTATGGCAGCACTAGGTAACTAAGACATTTTCTTTATTCCCCAAAAATGTGATATTGGGCCACTCTTATTTTTTAACAGTAGAGTAAGTGGTTTGTGCTTGAAATATTTATGTTCACTTGTGTCATGATTCCTGTCCAGATCTACACAGGAAGTCGCCAACTTACAACGTATTTGAGTTACAACAAACCATACTTGTGACAATCAGTGTATCTAGAATACTACATCTTCCTGGGAGGCAGTTATGGGAAAATGCATGCAGGGGATATGGAAAAAATTGCTGAGTTATATGAACATGCTCTAAACATTTCATCAGGATAATATGATGGGAGATATTGATGGAAAAGTCATCCATATGGCAAGAACACTGAATTTAGAACTTGATTATTGCCAGTGTCCACCACCTGTCAGTTTGTCATACTGTGGTGGTTTGCATGTTGCTTTGATACTGGAAGCTTTACCACCAGTATTTCAAATACCAGCAGGGTCACCCCTGGTGGACAGGTTTCAGCTGAGCTTCCAGACTAAGACAGACTAGGAAGAAGGACCTGGTGGTCTACTTTTGAAAAGAATTAGCCAGTGAAAATCTTATGAATAGCAACAGAACATTGTCTGATATAGGGCTGGAGGATGAGCCCCCTCAGGTTGGAATGCACTCAAAATACAACTGGGAAAGAGCTACCTCCTCAAAGTAGAGTCAACCTTAATGATGTGGATGGAGTCAAGCTTTCGAGACCTTCATTTGCTGATGTAGCACAACTCAAAATGAAAAGAAACAGCTGCAAACATCCATTAATAATCAGAACGTGGAATGTACGAAGTAAAAATCTAGGAAAATTGTAAGTCATCAAAAATGAAATGGAATGCATAAACACTGATACCCTATGCATTAGTGGGCTGAAATGGACTAGTATTGGCCATTTTGAATCAGACAGTCATATGGTCTACTGTGCCAGGAATGACAAATTGAAGAACAATGATGTGGCATTCATCATCAAAAAGAACATTTCAAGATCCATCCTGAAGTACAATGCTGTCAGTAATAGGATAATATCCAGATGCCTACAAGGAAGATCAGTTAATACTACCATTATTCAAATTTACCCACCAACTACTAACACCAAAGATGGGAAATTGAAGATTTTTACAAACTTCTGCAGTCTGAAATTGATCAAACATGCAATCAAGATGCATTGATAATTACTGGTGATTGGAATGTGAAAGTCGGAAATAAAGAAAAAGGAACAGTAGATGGAAAATATGGCCTTGATGATAGAAATGATGCCAGAGATCGCATGATAGAATTTTGCAAGACCAACTTCATTGCAAACACCTTTTTCAACAACTAAACAGTGACTATACACGTGGACCTCGCCAGATGGAATACACAGGAATCAAAATGACGACATCTGTGGAGACGATGGAAAAGCTCAATGTCATCAGGCAGAACAAGGCCAGGGGCTGACTATAGAACAGACCATCAATTGCTCATATGCAAGTTCAAGTTGAAGTTGAAGAAAATTAGAACAAGTCTACAAGAGCCAACATATGACCTTGAGTATATCCCACCTGAATTTAGAGACCATCTCAAGAATAGATTTGACGCATTGAACACTAATGACCGAAGACCAGATGAGTTGTGGAATGACATCAAGGATATCATACATGAAAAAAGCAAGAGGTCATTAAAAAGACAAAAAAGAAAAGACCAAAATGGATGTCAGAAGAGACTCTAAAAGTTATTCTTGAACATAGAGCAGCTAAAGCAAAAGGAAGAAATGATGAAGCAAAAGAGCTGAATAGCAGATTTCAAAGGGCAAAGACCTGGAGATAGAAAACCAAAAGGGGAGAACAAGCTTGGTATTTCTGAAGCTGAAAGAACTGAAGAAAAAATTCCAGCCATGAGTTGCAATATTGAAGGATTCCAGAGGGAAAATATTAAACGATGCAGGAAGGATCAAAAGAAGATGGAAGGAATAGGCAGTCATTATACAAAAAAGAATTGGTCAATGTTCAACCATTTTAGGAAGTAGCATATGATCAAGAACCAATGGTACTTAAAGAAGAAGTCTAAACTACACTGAAGACATTAGTGAAAAACAAGGCTCTGGGAATTGACGCGGTACCAACTGAGATGTTTCAACAAATGGATGCAGTGCTGGAGGCGCTCACTCGTCTGTGCCAAGAAATTTGGAAGACGACTACCTGACTAGTGGATTAGAAGAGATCCAATTTTTACTCATTCCAAAGAAAGGAGATCCAAGAGAATGCAGAAATTATCGAACAATATCATTAATATTATACACAAGTAAAATTTTGCTAAAGATCATTTAAAAGTGATTACAACAGTACATCAGCAAGGAACAGTCAGAAATTCAAACCGGATTCAGAAGAGGACATGGAACAAGGGAGATCATTGCTGATGTCAGATGAATCACGGCTAAAAGCAGAGAATACCAGAAAGGTATTTATCTGTACTGTATTGACTATGCAAAGCCATTCGACTGTGTGAATCATAACAAATTATGGATAACATTGTGAAGAATGGGAATTCCAGAACACTTAATCATGCTCATGAAGAACCTGTACTTAGAACAAGAGGCAGTAGTTTGAACAGAACAAGGGGATACTTCGTGGTTTAAAGTCAAGAAACTTGTGTGCCAGCGTTGTATCCTTTTACCATACTTACTCAATCTGTATGCTGAGCAAATAATCCAAGAAGCTGGACTATATGGAGAAGAATGGGGCATCAAGATTGGAGGAAGATTCATTAACAACCTGCAATATGCAGATGACACAACCTTGCTCGCTGAAAGTGAAGAGGACTTGAAGCACTTATTGATGAAGATCAAAGACACAGCCTTCAGTATGGATTATACCTCAACATAAAGAAAACAAAAATCTTCACAACTGGACCAGTAAGCAACATCATGATAAATGAAGAAAAGATTGAAGTTGTCAAGGATTTCATTTTACTTGGATCCACAATCAGTGCCCATGGAAGCAGCAGTCAAAAATCAGACCATGCATTGCATTGGGCAAATCTGCTGCAAAAGTTCTGTTTAAAGTGTTACAAAGCAAAGGCATCACTTTAAGGGCTAAGGTGTGCCTTACCCACATCGTGGCATTTTCAATCACCTCATAAGCATGTGAAAGCTGGACAATGAATAAGGAAGACTGAAGAAGAATTGATGCCTTTGAATTATGGTGTTGGTGATGGATATTGAGTATACCATGAACTGCCAGAACAATGAACAAATCTGTCTCAGAAGAAATAGAGCCAGAATGCTCCTTGGAAGCAAGGATGGCAAAACTTTGTCTCACATACTTTAGACATGTTATTAGGAGGGGCCAGTCCCTGGAGAAGGACATCATGCTTGGTAAAAGACAGGGTCATCAAAAAAGAGGAAGACCCTCAACAAGATGAATTGACACAGTGGCTGCAGCAATAGGCTCAAACATAGCAACGATTGTGAGGATGGTGCAGGGACAGGCAGTGTTTCGTTCTGTTGTACATCGGATAGCCATGAGTCAGAATCAACTCAACAGCACCTAACAACAACAACATCGCCAATGTGGAACAGCTTATAGATCACGAAGAAGGGGAATTGACAGATCAAGACTTAATGGATTTTGAAGAGGAAAGAAACGCTGAAGAAAAAAGAAATAGTGAGGATGAAGGAGAGAAGTTGTCAAAAAACTTTATCGTGAAAGGATTAGAGTTTTTTCTAAACTAAATCATGAGCTTCAGTTTCTTGAAAACATGGACCCACTGATCTCTTTGCTAAAGTTGACAAGCAGATTTGAAAAGGAGTGAGATGTTACCTCAAAATACATGAAGAAAAAAAAAAAAAAAGGACCACACTCACTAATTTTCTAAATAGAAATGCCATCCTCATCCCCAAGGAAAATCCAAATGATCCAGAACCTTCCACAAATGGAGTTATTACTGCAACTGACAAAATGCCAACATCATCCAACTCTTCATCATTGGAGCAAATTTTTATGATTTGTGTGTTTTATGTATATATGTGTTAAAATATATCTGTAAGTTTATATATAATGTTTCCAACCTCCAAAGACAAATAACATCAAATTTATAAAGATACTGACAATAAAGGGCAATAATAATGAAAACTAAAAAAAAAAAAAAAAAAAAATGAGGTATTCGACTTACATCAGAGTTGTCAGAATGGAACCCTGTTGTAAGTCAGGGCCTACCTGTACTAAAGATGTGCAAAATGCTTCTTGGTCTACCAGATTTTCACCTTAGGTATCTCCATCCTCCTGAAGTGTACAACTCTCTGTTATTTAAGATCTAATCATGTTACCCTTTCTTGATTTTAGGGTATAACCTGGAATGTATTGATAACATTGCAAGATCCTTAACTTCCTCTACTTTAAGATTTTTATTCTTCATTATTTTATGACAGCGGCAGTCTATGATAAGACATAGAAAGATGGTAGTTGAGGAAATGGGAAGAAAAACATCAAGGGTTTTATTTGCTTCACGGAGTAACCCCAAGAGCTATAGACAGGCAAGCGCCAAGTTCACTGGTTTATGCTCTAAGTTTCTGAAAGAAGGCACAGATTCTTGAGGGGAGGGATGACAAAGCATATCTCTGCCTTTTTCAAATACTTTGTTTCATAAAGTAAAACCAGGATATATCATGTGCCAGATCTGGGTAGATTTTACTTAATCCATTTTCATCCATTCATAATAATAGTCAACTTTTGCCAGAATCTAACATTAGGCTGTCTGTTTAGTGTTCGCTATCAGAGTTATCAGGGGTTCCCTTCAGTATCTTCATAAGTACTTCGGTGAGAAATTGAGCAAAACTGCACTGGGTTGGCTAGTTAGATACTACTTTGATTTGGATTATCCAGGCAACATTATGTCTAATTAGTTGTCACTATAAAATGCCTGGAACTTCAACATAGTTAAGAACTAGTTAAAATGTGTCATTTAGGATATATTAAATTCCTATTGCAAGCTCTTGATTTAATAACGAGACCAATCTATGTAACTGGCTTAAGTAATTTGTACTAAAAGAGCAATTATTTAAGTATACCATGACTTTTTCTCTCACTGCCCTGCTTCATTATTCTGTTTCTGGGGTGAACTCAAGAGAAAAGTAAATAGGATAGAAAGGATTATCAAAGGAGTCTATGAGAATAGTTAGAGTTGCAAACAAGCAAGTCTCATTACAAATTTCAGCATTTTTCTTAGTAGAAGAAGGAAAAATAATACTGAAGTACACGTCTCAGTCCTCCTTCACCACTCCAAATATTAGCGACACACCAAAGTAGATAGATACAGTGGATATTGTTATGCACTGTTCATATCTCCCTTTAGGATCTAGGAACTCATTCCCCCCAGCTGAGAGTGTTCTCAGCTGATGGCTTAGAGCTAAATTTCCCCCCAGAAGCTGCTTCAGCTCCCTAGAAGCAACTGAAGGGAGCTGCTTCACCCAAGGTTATGCCTCCTTTGTAAAGGCAGAATGCATCCAATGAGCCTTGTTGCCTCAATTTAAATCAACTCTGAAGGGCCATCCCAGCTCCAGAGCCCCCCTTGCATTGCAGTACAACTTCTATCTCTGCCCAGTCCTACCTTCCTCAATCCCTCACTGGTGTTATAGCTGAGAGCACTTCTCAGTAAATTTCCTGCATGCAAATCTCATCTCAGAATTTGTTTCCCAGAGAATATGACTTAAGATAATAGGTTACCCATACTAAGTGGTTTAGACTTCAAAAATGTTTCCTATATTAACAACCAGCACAAAGAGCAAGTGTGCTATTATTCATGTACTCTTTTCCAAAAGGAATATGCTATACTAGACAAGACCAGACACTCTTTCAAGTTGTCTCTTTTTCTTCTTTAATTTTTTTATCTCAATTTCATCATCTGAAAGTTAATGAAATACCATTTACCAAATATGGCCATGTCATAGTCATCTAAAGAAAAAACAGAAGAAAATTCCTTCTTTCTGCCAACACTTATCAAGCCACATTACCAAGCATGATGTCCTTCTCCAGGGATTGGTCCTGCCTGATAACATATCTGTCTTAGTTATCTAGTGCTACTATTACAGAAATACCACAAGTGGAGGCTTTAACAAAGAGAAATTTATTCTTTCACAGTTTAGGAGGCTAGAAGTCCAAATTCACAGTGCCAGCTCTAGGGGAAGGCTTTCTCTCTCTGTCGGCTCTAGGGGAAGGTCATTGTCATCAATCTTTCTCTGGTTGAGGAGCTTCTCAGCACAGGGATCCCAGGTTCAAACGATACACTATGCTCCCAGTGCTTCTTTCTTGGTGGTATGAGGTCCCCATGTCTCTCTGCTTGCTTCTCTCTTTTATATCTCAAAAGAGATTGACTTAAAATACAGCCTAATCTTGTAGATTGAATCCTGCCTCATTAACATAACTGCCTCTAATCCCACCTCATTAACATCATAGAGGCAGGATTTACAACACAGGAAAATCACATCAGATGACAAAATGGTGGCCAATCACACAATACTGGGAATCATGGACTAGCCAAGTTGACACACATATTTTGGGGGGATATAATTCAATACATAATAACCACTGTTGGCTTTTGGAAGGAGTATCACAAAATGAAGTAACCATGGACCTCCTCTTGCTTTGATGCTTGTCCTACATTGAGGAAATATTACTAAGCACCTGTTTTCCTCATCTAGAATATAAGGTATACAAAGATAAACCATATTCATCTTTATATCCCCAGTGCACAACATAGTGACTAGAATACAAAAGATAAACAAGAAAAACTTGTTGAATACCTAAATAAAAAAGCAAAAGAATATCTGGGGATATATCATCATAAATATCCCTAAGAACACTGCAGAATTCAGGTTTCATTCTGGAAAGAACTGTACCATAGAACTTGAAACTTCATAGTACATAGTTAACCTTGAGAAGATTCAGAGAATTAAAAATATTCATGGAATTAAAAGTATTGTAATGAAATTAAAAGTAGACTAATATCTTAATAATCAGGTAAGAAATGGAATCCATGTTAGATAAAAATTCAATAAAGGTAGGATAATAGGAGATCCAAAAAGAGAATGATAAATGTGTCTTAATTCAGTAAAGTAAATGACAAAAAGTGACTGAAAGATAAGATTTTGCTGATGAGAAAAACAAGTCAGACTAAAACGAGTTAAATCATATTAAATATGATTTAAGAAAAAAAAGAACATGATGACCTGAGAAATGATAATCAGCTTTCCTAGCTTTCTTCCAGCTGAAATTTCAAACGCATCAAGATACTTAACGGAGAAAGTTTTACTATTTTGATGACATATCTAGAAAATTGAAAATTTAATGAAGCTTACACATAAAAGGACTACATGATTGAAAAGCACATTGTTCTGACAAAACTGGTAATAAAAGGTAGTTTCTATACAGAAGTTTGCTGAATTTGACATAGAAGGAAGCGCCAGTAAGAAAGTTCTCATACAGTATATCCCTTGTCTTTACTTATTTGAAGAGTAGACTAAACCAATGTTTTACTTACAGTAAGGAAATCATCAAAAGTGTAATCTAAAACTGCCTTGGGTAATAATAGGTTAAAGTAATATATTTCTTTAGTGGTATTTACATTTAATTTTTAAGTCTCGTTAACAACATAAATATAAAATAATTTCTAACGTATGAAACTAGTAATCACTAATTATGATATATGCCAAACCACTTAACAGTTGCTCATAGGCTTCTTTATCATATAATTCACTTGTCAGAAATATTATTCAGATAGGTAACATGTTTTTGAAGCAGGCAGGTAGTACCAACTATAAACTAAACTGTGGCCATTAAAAAGATACGTTTTAGTATTATTTGTAGTTTTTAAATGATATAAAAAAATGACTTTACCCCTAGAATTCAGTAATCCACTAAAAACTTTTATGTGAATATTGCCTTTGCACTAGGATGAATTATTTTCTTTTAACTACACCTTTAAAGTCTTTAGCCAAGTCTTAAACAAATTGCGGCATCCATGAATGTGAACAGTAAAGCAAATTCAAAGTAGGTAATAGACCTGAAACAATGTGGGTGTCAAGAGGTTAAAGGAAAAAACAGGTCCCTAACAATGACTGCCATATAACATCAAAAACTGAACGTTAAATAATAGGGGCTTCCTAAGGATCATGATTCAATTACTTCATATTTAGATTGTAATTTTTTTCATTTAAGTTCATCATAGCTCTTTTGCCCAGTACTTTACAAACTATTTGTGGTAAAAGATCAATATTTTTTTCTTTTTCATCTATTCATTGCAGATCTCTCTCTCTCTTTCTATCTATCTATCTACCCATTGTAGCCATCATCATCAAGTTGACTCCAACTCATAGTGACCCTACAGGACAGAGTAGAACTGCCCCATAGGGTTTCCAAGGCTGTAATCTTTACAGAAGCACACTGCCACATCTTTCTCCCGTGGAGAGGCTGATGAGTTTGAATCATTGAACTTTTGGTTAGCAGCCAAGTGCTTACCACTGAGCCATCAGGGCGCCATATATATCAGCTTGATTTTCAATGGGAATAGATATGCAATTGTAAAAAGTGCGCATCTGAAACCAAAATTTGACTACAACATTGTTATAAACCAAAGAATATTAGAAAGCCTAAGCCTAGAATGAGATAATAACACTACAATAACTTTGTGAACCATGTTTATAATAAGACGGCTAGCAAAGGAACAGGCCCACATTTCAGAAATATAATACAGGTTTGACACACTGGCAGCCACCACCTAAGCTTCTGGCAGACATTGTTTATTGATTATGCCACTTTTTACCACTAAGTAGAGATGTGGCTTCTCAGTCTTTCCCCATACAGCACTCTACACAGCAACTTCTAAGTGATTGGTGTGGATATAAAACCTGTTTGCCATTGAGAGAAATGAAAAAATTATGGCAAGAATAAAGGGACCTATTCTACTATTATTTGTTTTTGTCTTTACAATTATGCATATGAACATGAGATCATATAACAAACTTGTTTAAAGTGAAAGGGTATAATGAAATAACCAAGCTAATATGAATAAGCACATAGCTCCAAGCCAAATAAAACATATCCTAGGATACTGTGGTCATATAGAAATGTGATTATGGAAATATAAAGATCAACACTGCCCTGGAGAAGGATCCCTGATGGTGCAGTGGTCAAGTACTCAGCTGCTAACCAAAGTTAGGGAAGGTTTGACGTAATAGGTTTGATCTGGAAGAAGGACCCTAATGCAATAGATTGAGAAAAGGCACGCATTCCAGTTGTGTCACACGGCCATAACAAAAATGTGCAAAGAGTAAAATAAAGGAACTTTCGGAAAGATTACAGGTAAGCCAGTGTAAATAAAAAGATTTAAATAGATAAGTCACTGGGATGAAAGGCAGAAAGGTAGTTTGGGGTCAGGTTCTAAGAATCTTATCTTCATTGCTCCCTAGTTCTTTTCAGACCCAACCCCCATAATGAACTAATTTTATCCATTCTTTCTCTTCTTTATTTAATTTTACTCATTGACTTAATGAACCTTAATGCAACTTCTTTCAATTATGAAGTGCCAACCAGTAGCCAGTTGCCGCTGAGTTGACTCTGACTCAACATGCATTTGCAAGAACATATGAGTGAGTTTAAAAGAAAATCGAATATAAAGTTTTGTATTTAATTTTCTCTTAAACTTGCTCAGATGTTTTCACAAATACATGTTTTAAGAACTTAAAAAGTTATGTTGTGGAATATATACTTCTATATGCATATATATATAATTAACAATATTAATCAATAGTCTTAAACTGTGAATTCTCCCCAAATTGATGTATACATTTAACACAATCCCATTCAAAGATGCAGCAGCCTTTTATTTATTTTTAGAAATTGACAGGCTGATTCTAAAATATACACAAAAATATAAAGGATCTGGAAGAGGTGAACAATTATTTTTTAAAAAAGAGGACTTAAACACTACTTGATTTTAAGAATTTTTATATATCTACAGTAATCTATACTGTTTGGTGTCAGCAAAATAATGAAGAGTTCAATGGAATCAAACAGTCCATGTATGGACCCACATATACCAGGCTATGTGATCTTCAACAGAGGTAGCAAAGCAATTCAGTGGGGAACATAAGTCTTTTCAACAAATGTTGCTGGAATAATTGGATATTCTATAAGAAAAAAATGAATATTGATATTTAATTCAGTACATACACAAAAATTAACTCAAAATGGATCATAGTCTGAAACGTAAAAGCTAAAATTATAATTCTCAAGGAAAATAGGAGAAAAGTCTTTGCAACCTTGGCATAGGCAAAGATTTCATAGGATACAAAAACTGTAAACAAACAAATAAAAAGATAAATTCATCAGATATAAAAACTTTTGCTCTTCGAAAAACACTATTAAGACAATAAAAAGGCAATGAGAAACTAATTTGCTCTGTAAACTTTCACCTAAAGCACAACTTAAAAAAAAAGAAAAAGACAAGCCACAGATAACAGAAAATATTGTTAATAAATTATCTGCTAAAGGACATTAGCCAGGATATATAAAGAACCCTTTGAACTTAATAATAAGATAAATAACCCAATTTAAAAATGGGCAAAATATTTTATCAAACTTTTCAAAAAAGAAGAGACACAAATGCAAATGAGCACAGGAAATTTTATTCAACATCATTGGCCATCAGGGAAATGCAAATTAAAACCAAAACAAGGTACCACAATCTGAACATTAGAATAGCTAAAATTAAAAATACTCATGATGGACCGTCTATTTAATATTGCTTGCAAATTTTTTCCCTCAGCTAGACAACAATGTAACTAAACAAACTTCTTAGGCTAATTCTATACAAAATCAATACATGCATTTTTGTGGCTTAAATTATTGCACTGTTTGTTTTCCACATTCTGGTGGAAAAGCTCAGGGGAAAAAAAAAAGCAGACTTACAAACGCAATGCTGAGGAAAAAGGGAGCAAATCAACAAAACATGTAAGCCATAAAAAAGTAAGGTCCTATCCAAATTAAATTTTCTTTATTACAAAGGAATAGTTCAAAGCGAAACCACTTTGGCTCCTTGCACATGACTCACATTCTTTCTTCAGATTGCTGAGAGGTCAGAAGATTCTTTGTCAAGTAAACAGGCAGCATCTTTTCTCTCCCTTTACTCCAACATGATTATGTCATTCTTGTAACTTTTTTTCTTCATAAATGATAGCTGTCTTGGGAATGTGTTTTCTGGGTTTCAGATTTGCATAAGAAATTTCATATTTTTTTCATACTTTTAAGCTTCTCACAAGATAGCTGTGAGACTTAAATGAGATGATGGACATGAAAGTGTTGGGTAAACAGCCAAACATCAGTGCAGTGTCACCATTTATAATTATCATTAGTCCTTCCACCTACATCTTCTTGCTGAGCTGTACCTGGGGCTGCAAGAGCTGCTATACTTTTCTGAAGCTGTTTAAAAGAATAAATCTCTGATACGAGATGTTACCACGTAACTTTTTACACTGCATCCTTGTTATGTTAAGAAAATGGAATCTAGCTATTAATGGTTAAATGATTTTTACTATTTATTTTCTCTTAAATGTCATCCAACATTCACTCATTTAAAGCAATCACCAAAATACATCATACAGATATTTCTTAGAAACAAACCAAAAAAAAAAAAAAAAAACCTCAAATTGATGCTCAGAATATTACCTTTCAGACAGATACAGTTTGTATATTTTAAATATTTCTAGGAACTAGGAGACATTTTTGAATAACATTAAAATCACTTCATGCTTTTTGTTTTTATTAAACTTAAATGCTTTTTAAAAATACACAGTTCTCGGGAATAATGTTAATCAGATATTTCTCTGAAACCTTCAGGAGTGCAGTGTAAATTGATAACACTAACAGTGTGCGGCAAAGCTATTTCTAAGCAATATCAGTAAAGCAGATTAGGAAAACACAGTGAAAAAGGAACTAAACAGTAAATTGGGACATGATGAAAGAAAACTGAATTTATTGATCACAATGTGTTCTGCTTCACCAGCTTAGGTAAAAAATGAAGTCCAAAACTTTTCAGTTTGAGATGATTTTAGACTCACAGAAGTATTTCAAAAATAGTAAAGACTATACCAAGAAGATACTTTATTCATTTTGCCCTTATGTTAACCATTTATTTAACCATTGAGTATCTATCAAAACTAAGAAATTATCTTTGGTAGAATATTTTAACTAACATACAGACTTATTCAGATTTCATAAATTTTTCCTCTAATGTCCTTTTTATGTTCCATGATCCAATTCAGGATTCCACATTGCAATTAGTTGTCACGTCTCCTTAATTTCCTCCCATCTGTGAGATTTCTTCAGTCTTTCCTGACCCCAACACCTTTGAAGAGTACTATTCAGTTATTTTTTAAAATCTCCTTCAAATCAGAGTGTTTGATGTACTCTCATGATCAGACTGAAGAGATGCATTATTGGAAGGCTCACACAGAGGTGATATGTCCTTCTCAGTGCATCATGTTGGGAATTTGATGAGATCGATATGACTCATTAACAACCTGGGTTATGCAGATGACACAACCTTGCTTGCTGAAAGTGAAGAAGACTTGAAGCACTTACTGGGGTACCCATCCAGTACTTCTCTTCCAATTAGCAGACATAAGTATGGATATTAACTCACATATGCATACACATTTTATCTATCTATCCAACTGTCTATCTATCACCATGATTCCTGTTGATTACTGTGATGGTTGGGCCACAATTCTCAGTGGTTTGGCAGTTATGTAATGATGTATTTTGGCAGTTATGTAATAATGTAATTCAGCGGTTATGTAATGATGTAGTCATCCTCCACGATGTGATCTAATGTGATCAGTCAATCTGTTGTAAGGGGAGTTTCCTTGGGGGTGTAGCCTGCATCCAATATATATATGGACATTCTGGAAAAGTTCACTTGCTTGTTCTGGATCCTGCACCTGGCTTGTCATCATCTGACCTCCCGTTCTTGGGACTCAAACCAGCTCCCTGCTAGACTGCTTGCCGCTCTTGGGATTCATCAGCCTCCACAGCCTGTGAGCCGGCGGCTTGCCATTCGACCTGACAATCTTGGGTTCGTCAACCTCTACAGCTATGTGAGTCAGGAGAGGCCTCCAGCCTCCAGCCTGACCCAAAGACTTGGGACTTGCCAGCCACTACAACTGCGTGAGCCATTTCCTTGTTATATATATATATATACACACACACACTTCACTTGTTTTTTTCTCTAGAGAACCCAGCCTAAGATAATTACTCTAACTCAAATCCAGCCCCACATGGTTTATTATAACCTGTCTCATTTCCTTGTAATTTCTTTCTCTGAAACTAAGAAATTTGGCTCTCATTATCTACAATGTATCTACTTATTTGTTCCACCCAAGAATAGAAATAATTTCAGAACTTCTAGCCCATAAACTTGTGAGAGACAAATTTACCAGCTAGAGTAAGGTGTTTTAAAAGCTCCTTTTTCTTTTGAACATATAGTATCCAATCAAACACTGTTTTCCAAACTTATTTGAATCAACTTCTTTCTTTCCCATTCCCTTCAGTGTGGTAATATGACTGATTTCTTAAAAAGTTAATTTTATTTGTCACAGTCTGCATTTCTTCTTTCCCCCAAAATTCTGGTTTTCTTTTTTAAGCTTAGGGAAATGTATGGGGATGAGGCATAATTACTGGGAAGAGTTTTTTTTAACAGGGAAGATTTTTCGACACCTTTCAAAGCATTCTGTGAAGAAACTGCTCATTTTGAACCTCTTTAATATCAGCGTTGTCTTGGTTAAATTCAATCCTAATTTAGCAAATTCCAGAGTTTTATAACTTCAAATGATCTTTGCCAGAAGACTGGAGACTTCACATTTGCTAAGAAAAACTTAAGAAAATCAGTTTAGAATGACATGTCTCTGTAGAATTTATTTACTAAAGCTACCAAGGACCAACTTAGATAAGCTTATTCTCTCCTCTATCACTAATTAATCTGGAAAGTTTATTAATGCCCTGGCATAGAAGGGATGCTAAGATTTGTTAAACATCCATCTTCCCAGTGCTGCAGATTTTAGATTCATTATTCCATTTAATTTTCACAACAATTTTCAAAAGAAGATAGTATTATTCTCATTCATATAAGGCAAAACTAAGGCTTTAGAAATGCAGTAAATGTCCAATGTCACTGAGTAGAGAGGATAACTTGGTTTTAAACCCAGATATGTCTGTCCCAAAAGCCTCATATTTTTCAGCTACACATACGGCTTCTAAAGAAGAAATCTAAAGATGAACAAAAACAGTTAAAAAATGTGACAATATAAATTGGATAACAATATACCACACAGGAAAACAAAAGCTGCTGCAATGCATACCTGAAAGTACACTGTGCTCTATAAATTACACTGTGAAAATAAATCACGTTATTTGAGGCACCATAACAATAGACACTAAATAAATAAAAATACAGAGTGCAAAAATATACTCTGGTTCATGAACTCCTCAGGTTCATGACAACAGCTCTTCTAAATACCAGGAAAATGATTCTCAGGGTTTAAATGCAATATTTATGCCAAAACAGTAGGAGCCCATCAGAGCCAGAACAGAAGCAGCAGGGGAATTTGCAACAACTGTTTCATTCCAGGCTAAGGATGGAACTGAGGTACCTGGTATGGAAACATGCCTCAGTAATCTAAGGAAGCTACTCTAAGGACAGAATCTGAGGAACAACCTATCAGAAGAAAAAAAATCCTACAAAATCTGTGCTAGCAGGAATTGACACCTTTCATACAAAAGAAGTAAAGTAGGGAATTAATTATAATTTTGTGATTCATTTATATTGATTTACAGGAAAAGAAATGAGGAATTACATGGAAATTACCTATTAGTAGTTAGTTTTCAAATTAGGATTTACAAGTCAGTAGGGAGTTTTAATGCACGAAACAAATGGTACAAAAATCGGGTAAAAGATGACTGTTCTATAGGGAAGCACTAATTGAAATGATAAAATTAATTTCACTCCTTTTGTGTGTGTAATACTCAATTTTAAAATAGATTGTTTGCACATCTTCCATGAAAAGTACTTTGCGTTTTATTTGCACAACATGTACTGAATAAAATTTGAGTCTAGAGAAAACATAATATCTAGGATCTAATAAAATTGATAATAATGTATGTACTAACAAAGCAGATAAATTGTATCTCATTATGCTAGGTATAGCTCTTCCTCTTATGAGCTGAGCCTCATCAATAGCTGAGCAATTAATTACAATCACCTTTAATGACAACTCTTTTTGTGAGTACTACTCAATTCCTTTCTACATATATGTAATTCACTTAACTGAACTAAAGACACAGCGCATTAATAGAGATAACCAAAAATGTTGTAATTTACGTAAGCATACCCCCAAATAAAATATTAGTCCTCAAGATGGAAAGATGAAATTGTGATAACAACATAAACATATAAAGGCAGAAGGGTCTAAGAGGGGGTGGAGAGAAGAAAAGAAAACCTTATAATATCCTCTACTCTTTTTAATGCCCCTGTACTTTAAATTCTTAATTTTACATCAACACTCAGTATTAAACTGTTTTAGTCAATCAGCAAACATATATAGGGCTGCCAATAAAAGAGAAATATGGAAGATAGATAAGGGGTATTTTAGAGTGGCTAAACTTTAGTTTCCTAGTAATCCCAGTTGCTGTTAAGTCTGGTTCTCTTTGAGGGAAGATTTTATTAATTTATGTTTAAGATTTTTCAGTAATACTGGCAGTTTAAATGGATAGTAGGTAATTTCAACAGAATGGGCAAGAGTAAATATCTGCCAGGCATTCCAAACTATTCCATCAAAAAGAGGATTTTTTTCTAAAAAATATTTACCAAGATTTTGCCAGACTTGAAGCATAATGTGGTTTCTACTCTTTGGCTTGGAAGGTGTCTTAGTTATCTAGTGTTGCTGTAACAGAAATACCACCAGTGGATGGCTTTAAAGGAAGTTTATTCTCTTACAGTCCAGTAGGCCAAAAGTCCGAATTCAGGGCGCCAGCTCCAGGGAGAGGCTTTCTCTGTCTGTCAGCTCTGGGGGAAGGTCCTTGTCATCAATCTTCCCTGGTTGAGGAGCTTCTCAGTGCAGGCACCCTGGGTCCAAAGGACTCGCTCTTCTCCTGGCTCTTGTTTCTTGGTGATATGAGGTCCCCCTGTCTCTCTGCTGGCTTCTCTCTTTTATGTTTCAAAAGAGATTGATTTAAAACAAAACTTAATCTTGTGGATTATGTCCTGCCTCATTAACATAACTGCCACTAATCCTGCCTCATTAACGTCATAGAGGTTGGATTTACAACACATAGGAAAATTACATCAGATCATAAAATAGTGGGCAATCACCCAATACTGGGAACCATGGCCTAGCCAAGTTGACACACATTTTTAGGGGCACACAATTCAAGCCAGAACAAAATGCTCTGTAAAATAATATTTGTGTTAAGTAACATTTAGAAAAAGTTAATATCATGTTCAAGATATTTAGCAATGAAGAATATGAAATTTTCAAAATACAAAAAAAAATCAACTATTTTTCTAATTTTTGTTAAGAAAAATCATACTAAAAAGAAATGATATTTTACACAAAGGTAAAAGTTACAAGAGTCTTGACAGAGTGACAAGTGACAAGAGTCACTTGTATTTTGTACTTTATTCCAGCCTTTTTAAGTATAATGAGCTGAGATTATAGTATCAATGAAAATATCAATAATACCAGAAAAAAATCAACTATAGGAACAGGTAATAACAAAAACCAAATAATAACATCCAGCTTCTGAACATTGAAGCTTTCACTGTATTAATAAATATCACCCAGATATTTTGTGATAAATACCATTGTGCCAGTTTTAAAAAAGAATTATGTGACATAAAAATTGCAGGATTATATTTTCAAAGATTACTAAATTCAATTCAAGGGTGCAAAGAAAATCCAGGTAGCCACTTCCCTAAATACCCAAAATGGCATCAATGTGGTAGCTATATTCAAAACTAGAAATTTCCAATGTCAGTTTCTACATTAAGCTCTGGACAATTGTTCTTCTATTCATTCATGTTCATTATAAAACTTAAACCTGTAGACCCTTTATTATTGAATGCATACAATAAAACATTAGCCATCTGTTAAAATCATCTTTCTGCTTTATAATGAAAATATTTTATTAGCTGGTAGAATTTCTCCATTTCCCAGGAATAAAAGACGTAAGAAATTTCTATTGTTCAAGCTGACTGGGCTGCCAGATATAAACCTCATCAGTCACTGAATTGCCCTTGAGCAGCACAGTTTTATGATATTTCTTAAGAGTCTGTTTGCACCTGAAAATGTTCTTCCATTTAAGAAATGCACTCTTGAAGAAGACACATTTTCTCTCCATTCTATTCTTAGTTCAAAAAAAAAAACCAAAAATTTATTTCTCTTTACTGCCTTTCTTTGTTTTCCACAAGCACATTAAATAAACTGTTCTGTCAAGAGAAAGAGCAAAGGGCTCAACTCAATAAAAAATTGCAGTGATTATGCTATGCAATTTTGCTCCTGCTACTTTATCACAATTTGCCATTCAAGTGGCCACTGCTGTGCTACCAGCTCTAAAGGTTGAAAAAAGCCCATCAACTGTGCTGCAAGGTCATTTTATACCCAAAACACACCAGACCAGTTTGAGTGTGTGCCTCATGTCATATCACCGACAGTCCTTGCATTATAAACCAAAGCCATGGCTTCAAGCAACACAAAGCAACCAAAGTGGATCATTATCAAATAACTCTTATTTGCCTAGATATTTTCAGGGTCTAAGTTAGTCTCTGACTGTTATATAAGAAGCTGAATAGTTACTTCAAGCCTCAAAGGTACGATTTAGCTAATTTATGTTCTTTATTACTGCTCCACCTCATAGCCAATCTTGAAAGGATGTGAGAAAACAGAAAGGAGCTTAGGTTTGGGAGGATGATTCAGCTGGCTTGCTGTGTACCAACAACTGAAGGAAAAAAAAGAAAAAGAATGTCTACCCTCCAGGATGATCTAGGTTTCCTTTCAATTAGACTTTTTTTGCTAATATCTTTGTGCAAGTACTACAAGTTGCAGCACGCTTGTAGCTGTTATGAGTGAGTATAAAGGATTATTAAGGTATTTCACATCCTTTTTATTCACGCTAAGTCTTCAAAATCTGGTATGAATTTTACAATTACAGCACCTCAATTCAAACTAGTCATATTTCAAGTGCTGAAGGTCCAATGTGGCTAGTGGGTACCATATTGAACAGCACTACTCCAGAACCTAGAATCTTACAGATAAAGCTAAAACTCATAAAACCCAAGTCAATTCCAACTCATAGCGACCCTGTAGGACAGGGTAGAACTGCCCCACAGAGTTTCCAAGGAGTGGCTGGTGGATTCCAACTGCCGACCTTTTGGTAAGCAGCCATAGCTCACTGTAGCTGTTAACCACTGAACCACCAGGGCTCCCAGATAAAGCTTGACATGCAAAAAATATCAAAATATTATATGAGGTTGCTAAAATGCTCATGAAATATATATCAATCACATATAAATGTGTGTGTATATATATACATTTTTATATGGTATATATGTATGTATATATGACATATATACATATTTATGTGCATATACATGTATTTATGCATATGTAAGCACATATGTTTGTAACCACACGTGTGTGTGAGTGTATGCGTATACATAAGTAAAATTGAGAAGATTCTGATTTTTATTTTTAGGTGATTTTCTACTCTGGATATTTTTAAAGTTTTTCCACAATTAATATGTATTTCTTTAAAAAAGAAATCATAAAAATAGAGAATATAATAAATTGGTAATTGCAATCACTGAGAAGATAAACAGGTACAAACTTTCTGGTGAGCAAATCAGCTGCATGTAGCAATATAATTTAAGACAAATGCTTCCTTTGTCTTTTATAGCAATGTATCCTAAGGATTTTTTCACAGAATATGGAAGTTTTTTTTTTTTTTAATGTTCTCTGCTGAATTATTTATAACAGCAAATAACTGTCAACAATTTAGGGTTCAAATATAGGGATCCAATTAAACAAACTGTTTCATCCTTATGACGGAAAAGTATGCAGGCATTAAAACTAATAATAATATATCAAAGAAAGTTATCAGTGGCATGGGGATATGTACTATTTGATTGCATTATTAAAGATATATACAAGACCAAAAGTAACATTTTAACACGATGCCCAGGTGATTCTTAAGTAGATTCTGATTCAGTATATCTGGAGTGGAAAGCCAAATTCTCAGCAGAGGGTCAAACCAGAAAGAACCAGTTTGAAGCCCTGAAATATTCAGAGATAGTTTTATTTCTAACACTGATATTTTAATAAGTGCCTTCCAGATATAAAACAATGCTACACCTTTTTTTTAAATTCAATATATGGAAAACTATAGGGTGGATGGCATTGTTTTAGAGGTTTCTTACTTATTATTTTAATCACCCAGGTTATATTTTTTAAAAACTTGCATATGTAGGAAATAAATGACCAAAAAGGAAAATACAAAAGAAAAAAATCACATGTTGAGGCATTAGAAGGAGAATTTTTTTAAAGACTTATAAATCAACCAGCTGTTCAAATAAATAATGTATGCTATAGCTGGCTCTTACAGGAGCCTGAATGTCCAATAGTAGCAGATGTCCCAGTTCTATAAATGTGCTAGTAGAGGAAGGCTTTAAATTGAGATTGAAATGAATTGTGATGCAAGCCTACAAGTGAGCATTTGATTATAGAAATAATAGATTGAATATATTTTTTCTAAAAATTTTTATGGGCATCACAGTAAAATGTTTTTTAGAGAAAAGATATGAAAGTATACTAAAGCCTCCAAAAGAGCGAATTGATCTCGGCACTGATTATTTGATTTTTTTTTTTCCTTGCTTTAGATAAGCTCTTTCTCCTCTATAGTTGAAAGGCAAATTGGTTATTTCAATTTTGAAATGTGTTTAGAATCTAGAGGGACAGCAATTCAGACAATTGAAATAGATTTGCCTAGAGTAACACTTATTTAGTAATGATTTTGTGAGGACCTGGTTTGTTTCTAGAATTGCTGGTAAAAATAAACTCCAAGATGAAAAACTCAAAACAAGGATTTAATAAAAACAGTAAAATATGACACAAACCCCACGTTTAAAAATGTCCCCCTAGTGGGTGGAAAAGAGATTTGAACAAATAACAACGTTTTAACTATAACACATAAAGGGTGCGCAGGAGACAGCAATGGCATAGGTAAGTAACTCCATGATGGCCAAGAGAAGTCAGAGTAATTCTCACAAAGGAGGTGATGATCAAATCGAAGTCTTATAGCCAGTGGATGAGTAAGGAATGTTGTGGTGGGGGAAAGTATTCCAGGTTGAAGGAAAAACATGTATGAGGTCAGGTATATTTGAAACAGCATAGTATTAACCAGATTGGCATGACTCAAATACAAAGTGAAAATGGAAGCAGTAGTCTAGGGAGTTAGACAGGGGAAGTCATAACCACCTTGTATGCTATGCTAAGGAGCTTAGATTTTTATCCTATAAGCAACAGTAATCTACTTAAAGATTTTTAAAAGGAGAATGGGCATATTTTGGATTTTTCACTTTAGGAAGGTAAAATTTCTCCATTTCACTGTACTGAAATGGAGTTGGTATACAAATATGGGTAAGAGAAAAGAGTTAATTAAATTTACCAAGCATATTGAGCATCTATCACGTGGAAGGCTGGACAAAATTTATGAGGATCTTAATGCTGAAACCAAGAGTGTGGCTCTTATTTATGGGTAAGGAGGCATAGACTGGTTTTGACTGAGAAAATCACTTCCATCCTCATTTCATTAACTCAAATCTTCATCTTCTCAAGTGAATGACTTCATGATTCCCACATCCATTTCAGTACACTGGACTAGTGTTTCCAAATATTTGGTTTTCCCCATCAGTGTGTTTCCCAATCTCAGCCGTTCATCTTTGTCCAACTCTTCTTTGACACCTCTCAAATCACTTTGGTTTTACCCCCCTGTAATCTCTAGAACAATATCTTCCACATGATAGATACTCAATATGTTTGTGAATTAACTATTTTTGCTTAGTACATGAGGATATTGAAGTTCAGGAAAACTGAATGTTTTATCCAAGATCACACAGCTATTCTACAGCAAAGTCTGAGGTAGAATCCAACGCAAGATTCCAGATTCTCAGGGTGAGTTTTCTTTCAACACATTATGTAGTCCTAGTTTTTAACAGACAAATTTCCTCGACCTAGATGTCCCTCTGGCATTATAAATTCAATGAAATTATGTCTAGATTCATTGACTTCTGTTCAGCTCTCTATTTCTCAAACTTCTGCCTGTCTCTGTAAATTGAATCATCAATGACACAGCCACGTAGATTTAAAAACTCATAGTTGAATTCATTCACTCTTATCCTCAATTTCAATGTGTCCTTAAGTTCTGTCAATTTTACTTCTGTGTTGCCTTTGAAATATGCCCTTGGTTCCATTTTTCTCATCCTGGCCCACTGAAATAAGCTCTTAACTGTTCTTGCTTTCTTTAATGCCCTTCTGTATCCAACCTCTCCTATATATTGAAACAAACTAATCTTCACAAAGTACAGTATTGATCGCATTTAGCAATGGTAAAATAAAGTTTTAATGCCATAGAATATTATTTTGAAGTGTTTAGTTAATTAGCCAAGAAAATTAAACATTTGACGGTATATATTAAAAACAAAAATATATATACTTTCTTTGGGGATTATATTATTGAAACAAAATATCCCATTCTCAACAGTAATGATTTTAAAAATCATGAAATACCTGAAAATTTAAAAAAAAGATATTTATATATTAAAGATAAGCTTAATAAAAATGAACTATATAAATTTATATTAAAACATTGTAAAATCAAAATCAAGAGAGCAAAAAAAGGCTTGACATAAATTCTGTTTTCTTGGGGGAAATAATATTCTAAGAATATTATACATTTCAAAATGAACATACAATGCCATTTTAATCAGTATTCTATTATTGTATTTTTATTGCTTTTGTTTTGGGAACCAGAAAATAATTTTAAAATGCAGATAGAAGAACATATGTCCAAGAAGAGCTAATAAATGTTTGAAAAAAAATCATTATAAAGGAAACGTGTTGTACCAGTGTATTAATTTACTACTGCTTTGTGCCAAATTACCATAAACTTAGTGGCTTAAACCACCACTCATTTTTTTTTTTTTTAATTTTTTTTATTGTACTTTAGGTGAAGGTTTACAGAACAAATAGTTTCTGATTAAACAGTCAGTACACATATTGTTTTATGACATTGGCTAACAACCCCATGACATGTCAACACTCTCCCTTCTCGACCTTGGAGGACCTTTTTTTTGGTGAAAATATACATAGCCAAAGTTACATCATTTCAAAAGTTTCTACGTGTACAATTCAGTGACATC
>NW_004444178.1:1381883-1404067 GCF_000243295.1 Trichechus manatus latirostris
ACTTCACCACTGAGCTAAAAGGGTGTCCAGGGGCCATACTCTCGGGGTTTCTCCAGTCCGTCAGGCCAGTAAATCTGTCTTTTTTTGTGAGTTAGAATTTTGTTCTACATCCTTCTCCAGCTCTGTCCAGGACCCTCTGTTGTGATCCCGGTCAGAGCCATCAGTGGTGGTAGCCGGGCACCATCTAGCTGTACTGGACTCAGTCTGGTTGAGGCCGTGGTAGCTGTGGTCCGTTAGTCCACTGGACTAATCTTTTCCTTGTGTCTTGTTCTCTTCATTGTCCCTTGCTCCTGGAAGGGGTGAGACCAGTGAAGTATCTTAGATGGCTGCTCACAGGCTTTTAAGACCCCAGACACTACTCACCAAGGCAGAATGTAGAGCATTGTCTTTATAAACTGTATTATGCCAATTGAGCTAGATGTTCCCTGAGACCATGGTCCCCACAGCCCTCCACCCAGCAATTCAGTCCCTCAGGGAGTAAACCAACACTCACTTTATTCATAGTTCTTTAAGTCAGAAGTCTAGCACGGCATGGCTGGGTTCTCTGCTCAGAGTATCACAAGGTTGAAACTGAGGTTTCAGCAAGCTACATTCTCATCTGGAGCTTGGGGTCTTTTCTGAACTCATTCCTTTTATTGGCAGAACGCAGTTCTTTATAGCTATAGGAGGGCTGTAGTCCTTGTTTTCTTGCTGGCTGTCAGGTGGCGACAGTTTCAGCTCCTAGAGGCAACTCTTGGGATCCCTGTCCAGTGGTTCCCTTCCATTGCAGCAATGGAGAACCTCCCTACTTTTGAAACATCCTCATGCTTCTCATGTTCTATCTCTTTTGCCACCAGCCATAGAAACTCCGCTTTTAAGGGGCTCATGTAATAAGGTTATGCCCATCTAAATAATCTCCCTTTCTTAAAGTCAGCTTTGTCATATAAGGTAATATAATCAAGGAGTGATTCATCATATTCATAGATTCCACCCACATCCAAAGGGTAGGGAATTATACAAGGGTGATGGTGATCAGAGGTTATCTTAGAATACTGCCTACCAAAGCCAGAAACTGTAAATCTGCACAACCAAAATAGGATAATAGTACATACAAGAAAGGTCAAGAAACAGACCTAAGTAGGTAGAGGGAATAAATGAATAGAAACAAGGCATTTCAACTGAATGGGAAAAGAGTGGCTTATTTAGTAACTGTACTTGTCATAACAGGCAACCTAACTCAAAAATATAAGCTAATCAAGAGTATGAAATGACTTTTAGATATTCAAGTGGGCATCTCAACTGATCAACTGAATATAATGGAGTTCATGTGAGAGGTTAAGAACAGAAATATATATTCTAGAGCAACAGGAAGTTAGATTATATTTTAAAGCATAAAATTAGATGACAGCATATAGGGAAGACTGTGGCTAGAGAAGAGAAGCAGACCCTAGGTCTCATACTTGAAAGTAGGTTGGAAGAAGAGCTGGCAAAGGAGACATTATAAAACAATACTTTATACATCAAGAGATTCTACAATTACACAATAATCATCATATTCATATTAGAAAATGGTCTATGTGCTAAACTAATGTTGGTTTATCATAGTGTATGAATTGTGCTTTATTAAATATTAATTTCCTTTCAAAGAACAAAAGCAAACAAACTTACAAGGCTTTCAATAAATTCACATTGCCTAAAAAAAAAAAGGTAGTAGGTCTTTAACATGACATTAAATAATTCTAATACCTGGCCCCTCCCACCTATGATCAAGCTCTGAGCCTCACCTTCTGCAAGTGCAAAATTTCCACAAGAATAATTAATTCAAAATACTGTAGTGCATGATTGATGTAACTGGCAGAACTGAATTGTACATGTGAAAAATCTTGAATTGGCATATGTGTTATATACTTTTACAACAATAAAAAAAGAAAAAATATATTGTTGTAATGATTAAATGGTCTAACGGCTTCAGAAGGGCTTCACACATTTCCTTTCACATAGACAATACTCAATAACTATTAGATATTATCTATTAGATAGCTAGTACTTGTCAACCTGCCAGATCTCCAGTCAACTCAGCTTACTTCCCACCATCAGGTCAGGGCTTTTACTTTTCCAACTCTATATTATTGCCCATGCGCTTCTCTTCATTAGGAATACACTCTTCCCATTGTTTCATACCTCTCCATGTCCCTACTACAGCTATCAATCCTTCAAAATCCTGTCCAAATATTTACATGCCTTTTATACTATATATAAGATTTTATTAAAATCCCTAGTTTATAATTATAGCGTGATCCCGAGGCAATTAGGTTACTGTCTTTGGTTTATTAGTATACTTTCCCCATGGCCCCAAAGGCAGGAACACCTTTGTATTTCCAACATCTATGCATAATATGTTTGACAAATAGCTGATTACTTTTTGGTTTTCATTATGGTCACTAGAATTAATCTTGTGGACCTACATTGGACTACAAAAGCTTTGAAAATGAAACTTTTATGCTTAGGTCCAACATGCTGTTGTTGTTAGGTGTCGTCAAGTAGGTTCCATCTCACAGCGACCCTGTATACAACTGAACGAAACACTGCCCGGTCCTACACCATCTTCACAATCATTGCTATGCCTGAGCCCATTGTTGCAGCCACTGTGTCAGTCCATCTCATTGAAGGTCTTCCTCTTTTTCGCTGACCCTCTGCTCTACCAAGCATGATGTCCTTCTCCAGGGACTGGCCCCACTGGATAATATGTCCAAAGTATGTGAGATGAAGTCTCGCCATCTTTGCTTCTAATGAGCATTCTGGCTGTACTTCTTCCAAGAAAGATTCGCTCATTCTTCTGGCAGTCCATGGTATAGTCAATATTCTTTGCCAATGCCATAATTCAAAGACATTGATTCTTCTTCAGTCTTCCTTATTCACTGTCCAGCTTTCACATGCATATGAGGCAATTAAAAACACCCACGGCTTGGGTCAGGTGCACCTCAGTCCTTAAAGTCACATCTTTGGTTTTTAACACTTTAAAGAGATCTTTTGCAGCAGATATGCCCAATGTAATACATCATTTGATTTCTTGATTGCTGCTTCCATGGAAGTTGGTGGATCCAAGAAAAATGAAATTCTTTACAACTTCATTCTGTTCTCTGTTTATCATGTTGTTACTTATGGGTCCAGTTGTGAGGATTTTTGTTTTCTTTATATTAAAGTGTAATCCATACTGAAGACTGTGGTCTTTGATCTTCGTCAGTAAGTGCTTCAAGTCCTCTTCACTTTCAGCAAGCAAAGTTGTTTCACCTGCATATTGCAGGTTGTTAATGAGTCCAATCCTGATGCCACGTTCTTCTTCATACAGTCCAGCTTCTCGGATTATTTGCCCAGCATACAGATTGAATAAGTATGGTGAAAGGATACAACCCTGACGCACACCATTCCTGACTTTAAAACACGTGGTATCCCCTTGTTCTGTCTGAATGACTACCTCTTAGTCTTAGTACAGGTTCTTCATGAGCACAGTTAAGTGTTCTGGAACTACCATTCTTCACAATGTTATCCATAATTTGTTATGATTCACACAGTGGAATGTCTTTGCATAGTCAATAAAACACAGGTAAACGTCTTTCTGGTATTATCTGCTTTCAGCCATGATCCATCCGACATCAGCAATGATATCCTGGGTTCAACATAGTACTTGACAAATTAAGCTGACAAGGGATAAATGTTAGCTGAAATAAAACTGAGACATAGTGACAATTTACATAGCTGCAATTTAGGACTAGAGTTTTGCAATCCACATAAGTAATGTGAGTAGAAAAAAGAGGAATGACGCTGCTTCCTCCAGCTGGGCTATATATGGACATCTGAGACCCAGGGCTGGTTGGTCCAAAAGGTATGATTAGAACCCTTATTTTTATGAATATAAAGAGATGATACCCACAAAAAGAAGTATTTCTGTCTAAAAACAAAAACAAAATGCTTAGAAAACGCTGAAAAATAGATCCTTAAAATTGTAGGAGATATTTAAAATCCTTCCTTTGCCCCCTTGATTACTGTCATGGATTGAATTGTGTCCCCCCAAAATGTGTATCAGCTTGACTAGGCCATGATTCCCAGTAGTATGTGGTTGTCCACCATTTTGTGATCTGATGTATTTCTCCTATGTGTTGTAAATCCTAACCTCTGTGATGTAATGAGGCAGAATCAGAGGCAGTTATATTAACGAGGCAGGACTCAATTTACAGGATTAAGTTGTATCTTGAGTCAATCTCTTTTGAGATACAAAAAGAACAGAGAAGAGAGAGACCTGATACCACCACGAAAGAAGTGCTGGGAGTGGACTATGTCCTTTGGACCCAGGGTCCCTGCACTGTGAAGCTCCTGGACAAGGGGAAGATTGATGACAAGGACCTTCCCCCAGAACTGACAGAGAGAAAGGCTTCCCCTGGCACTGGCACCTGGAATTTGGACTTTCAGCCTCCTAGACTGTGAGAGAATAAATTTCTGTTTGTTAAAGCCATCCACTTGTATTTTTGTTACAGCAGCACTAGATAACTAAAACAATTTCTTTGCCTAAATAACAATGTATCTTCCCACCTTTGTCCTGAAACGTTAAGATGCTTTTATATTCATCTCTTGTTGTCAAGAGAATCAATAAATTCCCCTAAGATGTACAGTCACTGTACATACTCAACTTAGAATAAAGCTTAGAGGAGTTTGAAAGAGGCAGTACCAACTAAATGAGGCAAAGCCATTCCTGGGCCCATCATCTGATCCCCAAATTAATATCGGTGGCTGATGGTGCAGGAAACAAGACTCAGCTCTGCCCTTTTTTCTCACTGAGAAACACTTCACCAGGACTCTTTTATCAAAGCTAGAAACAGAATTAAACGTGCAGCACAGCAGAGGTAAAATTTAACATGAGCATGCATATCTGGTGCCAGGGCCCAGATCACTGAATGGTAGAAAAACAAGCACGTAAATAGTAGCCACTCCACTACTTTGTATGTGTCACACCCTTGCTTTAACTCTGCTTCTGTTAAAATATTTTTATTTCCTTAACAACTCTCATGTCAACTTGGTTAGTGCAAAAATATTGAAAAGACCCCCCTTCTGGGAATATTCAGAGAAAGGGACTGCCACCTCTCAAGTCCCATCTGCTTTGAAAGTAGCTCAGATTTAAAATACATTATTCTAAACATATAATTTTCATTATAATTTTTTTTTCATGTAGCCCAAAGCATTTTCTGAAATAGTGCTATTGGTTCAACTATATGTTAGGTGGTACCAACATTTTTCCTCTAAACAGAATTATAGAACATGCATTTTATTCCAAAACTTTAAAATAAATGCAATTATGTTTATAGAACATCAAAGTATTAATATTAAAAATTTGGTGCTAGTGGATAGTGGCATTTTGAAAAGCAACTTTAATGCTATGGTTTTAGGTTTGAACACAGATAAATATTTTTAAGAGCTAGAGGAGACTTCACAGGGGCTGTTAAAACATGGGTGGATCATTATTGCAGCTATATATTTAAAAGAAAATAATTGACAAGTTAACATCAGTAAATTATGCCATAAAATAATTGTTTATTAAGGAATTATAAGCTGATGTTATTTCTAATTATGTTCAGCCAGGAATTGGTTCTCTCATCTCAAAATGGTCAAATCTTCTTAGAAGAAACTGAGTATATGGAGATTCCTTTGCAAATCTGATTCTACTTAAAGTGAACTTAGCCAGCCCATGAATACATTTAAGTTGCAGTATATTTCCATCTAATCCTTTTCTTATTCTAATCCAGACCCTTGGAATTAAAATGAGAGAGTTTTGCACTTTAATGAATGCATAAATATAGTATCAATGTTTACTCAACAATATTATTTGTTTAAATTTCCCAGTGCTAAAGAAAATGGCCAAACTCATTTCCATTATAATTAACCAACGTGGGCTCAATTAGCTCCCACCATTGCTTTTACATCCTAAGTAAACAACAATAGGCTAGATAGTTCCATGTCTCTGCATATACATATTTTTTCCTAATGCCTGATAAGGAATAATGTGGTAAATTTGCTATTTTGAAAAAAAAAACGCCGGCATGAAATGAGAACATCCTCAAATTGAGAAAAAAAGTAAGATACAACTTCCTAACAGACATGGTTCTTGACAGTGTGGCAAAATAGCCTTTTGAATGTAACAGGTAAGAGTAAATTATTTATGCCCCTTTAAAATGATAGATGAGTGTTTCAATACATTTATGTAGTTGGATTTTAATCTTTTATTAAACAAAAGATTAATGCTATTTGGTTTTTTCTTAGCGTACTTGGAAAAGGTACATAATTCAATAAGTTTTTGTTTCTTGGGTTATCTTTTTTGTTTGTTCACTTACTTGCTTTGAAAAATAGCCCAGGTTCTTCTCTCCTGTTCTTCAGGGTCTTTCTCTACTATTACCAAGAAAAAAAAAAAAAAAAAAAACCTGATAAATTTCCTAGTCTGTCTATGGGGACTATACTCATAAACATAATCCCTCTTAATTAAAAAAATGAAAATGAACGAAGAGATCTAGAAATGCAAGGGGATTTTTAATAATGAAAAACACTGAAGAACAGCCCCTTAAAAATAAGCAAATGCCTGGCATTTTTCTTGTTTGTTTTCCTGAGTGGAGGAGCCTTTCTTACCCTAAAAAGTACAGGGAAATACATCTAAGGCTAAAATTAAAGAAAGTGACGTCAAGGTCTATTGAGCCTAATTGCTTGCTTGATTTAATATTCTGTGTCTTAATATGCATCTGTGGAGGCAGGAGGAGAGTTTGTATTTTATACCTAATAAGTTCACAGTAAAACCAGAAATTTATTCACTAAATTGGTATTTTGGGGCTTGGGTACTATCTTAGGTTAGTTTACCCAACCTGGGTCTTCACCTAAGAATAAGGAGGTTGCATGCTGAGTGAAGTAAGTCAATCACAAAAGGACAAATATTGTATGAGACCTCTATTGTAAAAACTCATGAAAAAGTTCACATACAAAAAGTAACAATCTTTGTTAGTTACCAGGGATGGCAGGAGTGGGGGGGACATACTAAATAGGCAATAGATAAGTGGTATCTTGGGTGAAGGGTGAGACAGCACACAATACTGGGGAAACCAGCACAACTTGTACAAGGAAAGGCCATGGAAGCTCCATAGACACATCCAAACTCCCTGAGGGGCTGAATTGCTGGGCAAAGGGCTGTGGGGACCATGGTCTCAGGGAACATCTAGCTCAATTGGCATAACACAGTTTATAAAGACAATGTTCTACAATCTACCTCAGTGAGTAGTGTCTGGGGTCTTAAAAGCCTGTGAGCAGCCATCTAAGATACTTCACTGGTCTTACTGCTTTGGGAGCAAGGGAGAATGAAGAGAACAGGATACAAGGAAAAGATTAGTCCAAAGGACTAATGGACCACAGCTACCAAGGCCTGAGTCCAGTACAGCTAGATGGTCCCGGCTACCACCACTGATGGCTCTGACCGGGATCACAACAGAGGGTCCTGGACAGAGCTGGAGAAGGATGTAGAACAAAATTCTAACTCACAAAAAAAAAGATCATTTACTGGCCTAAAGGAGACTGGAGAAACCCCAAGAGTATGGCCCCTGGACACCCTTTTAGCTCAGTGGTGAAGTCACTTCTGAGGTTCACCGTTCAGCCTGGGAGTGGACAGCCCCATAAAACCAAATGGGACTAATGAGGCACAGCAGTCCAGGGACAAGGGCTAGAAGGCAGAAGTGGACAGGAAAGCTGGTGATAGGGAACCCAAGGCTGAGTAAGGATAGTGTTGATGTGTTGTGAGGTTGTTAACCATTGTCATAGGGCAACATGTGTACTGTTTAATGAGAAACTATTCTGTTCTGTAAGCCTTCATCTAAAGTGAGAATAGAAGCACAATTGGAAGTGGAGTCGATGTCACTGAACTGTGCATGTAGAAATGTTTGAAATGGTGTATCTTTGGCTATGTATATTTTCACCAAAAAAAGAAAAAAGAAAAGGTCGAGAAGGAAGAGGGTTGACATGTTGTGGGGTTGTTAACCAATGTCATAAAACAATATGTGTACTACTGTTTCATGAGAAACTAGTTGTTCTATAAACCTTCACCTGAAGTACGATTAAAAAAAAAAAATGAGGTTGCACCCTTTGATCTCTTTCAACAGAAACACTATATAAATACGGAACTCATTCTGAGCTATTGATCACAATAATAAATATCTATTAATGATAGGAAAAATAAAGGATTGGATTATTTGATTAGATCAAGTGTGTGTTGCTTCCAGTGTTTTCCAAGCTTCTTTCCCCAGTTGCAGTTTCATCAGAATCATGATGGAGGTTACCGGTCAGCTTCTTGGGTTCCACTCCAGCCAGACTCACTAAAGTAGAATATCTGCAGATGGGGTTTCCAACCCTGTAGTTTTAAAAGCTCCCCAGGTGATTCTTATGTAGAAACATACTACCGATGTTGCCCTTTAAGGTATAAATGTTAATCCCAGAAAACTACATTTATAACCATCTACTACTTCTGAGTCACAGAAGCAAAAGATTCATAAACAAGATGGTGGTTTGGCAGCAATTTAGGAAGCAAGCACAGTAACTAATTACTTTTCCTGGAGTTTTATTTTATTTTTGTAATTGTTTCTCTGTGTATTTGCAAAAGAAATCAGTATGGTTAGCATCAGCTCTTCAATTACTAACACACATGGAAGGAAGAAATGAAATACATTTACAAATACTAATATGATAAAACTGATCTCCCAATGTCAATATATATTGTAAATGTGACTCACTTATCACTTTATCTGCCGTCATCTGGTAAAGCATGAAGTAGTCTATGTTAGATTCAAAAAAATGAACTCCCCATGGTTGAATTCAGTCCCTTAATGGTATAAACTGCTGGTTAATGCTGTCATCATTCAGAATGTTATTGAATTACCCACGGTTTTAACCTGCCTTATTGTGTCAATGGCTTGGAATTTCTAAAATCAAGTTGTTAAGGGCACACTCAGTACCTGAAGCAAGCAATTACAATGCAGACTTCATGTTTACCTTGAACTAATTTATCACTTGAAGACAAAAATGTACCATGGCAATGTGCATCACAGTAACTTAAAAAAATTGGGCAAAACACCTTGATATGTTGTCCAGATGTTTACAGCATATGTTCAGAAGCTGTCTGTTCCCTTGTATAAATACGACTTCACTTCCCTGAATGAGATAACTGTATTTAATGTCAATCATGGCTCTTTGGTTAATAGACTCTTAGGCTTAGATTGTATTTTATATCAAAAGCCAGCTGCTGCACATATAGCAATCACAACTGAATCGTATAACTCAAAAATAAATCATGGTGTATAAACTGTTCTTTCTCCTTGATCTAATATATGTTTGTCCTATAAGCTTAATGACAAATGTGTAGTCCAGAATTTGGAGTTACATATTATTTAGTGTCATCAGCAAGTGGCACTGGGAGAGAAACTATGAGTCTGTCATCAGGGATTATACACGGCAGAGCGTAAACTCTCCATAAGATGTCATGGATGTGGTAGACATTTGCAGAAACTCACAGGGGAAATTGAGGGGCATAACTCTTTTAAAACAGTCCTGGTGGCATAGTGGTTAAGTGTTTGGCTGCTAACCAAAATGCTGGCAGTTTGAATCTACCAGCCTCTCCTCGGAAACTCTATGGAGCAGTTATACTCTGTCCTATAGGGTCTCTAGGAGTTGGAATCCATTCAATGTGTTTGGTTGCTTGGTTGTTTGTTTTGCTTGGTGGTGAAGTAGTTAAGTGCTTGTCTGCTAACCCAAAGGTCAGAGGTCAAACTCACCAGCGGCTCTGTGGGAGAAAGATGTGGCAGTCTGCTTCCACAAAAATTACAGACTTGGAAACCCTGCGGGGCAGTTCTACTCTGTCCTAAAGGGTCTCTATGAATTGGAATAGACTCAACAGCAATAGGTTTGATTTTTGTTTTTATTCTTTAAAAATCAGGATTTTACTAGTCTGATTAGTTTTAACTGACATTTGTATGTTTGTATCTCCATAGCCATCTTTTCTTCATGCTTTCCTGAGTTATAAGCATCCTCAAAGCAGAGTAAATTCGATATCATTCCCTTATATCCTCCTGTTGTTGCTGGTTGCTGTCAAGTTGGCTACGACTCATGGCGACCTTATAGACAACAGAACAAAACGTTGCCTGGTACTGCACCATCTTCACGATCGTTGGCATGTTTGAATTTATTGTTGCAGCTACTGTGTCAATCAATGAGGAGGCAGCTCTTCCCCAGTCACTTTTTTTTTAATTTGTGTATAGTTGGGTTTTTTTTAATTGTTGTAAAAATATAGCTAACACAACATTTACCAATTCTACAAGACTATGTTGTTAAACAATTTAGAACTTAAACCAAAGTCAAATAGAGCTTTGTTGAATTGGTGTATGTTTTGTTGTGTATATTTTCACCAAATATTTTTTTAAAAGTCCACAGCTTATAGTGATACTATGTTTAAATGATAAATTGTACTTTTGAAGGATTCCATTCTCTATCTGCAATTCTCTTGATTATTCTATTGTTTCAGATTTTGATATATTTTTTATGATGAACATAGGTGTCATAAAATAAACAATAAAGATTTCTGAGTTTCACTTATTTCCCTTCAATAATTCAATGAATAAAGATTGTAAACTTGTAGACAAGCCTCATTTGATCGAAATCTTACCTGCGCTTATCAGTGAATGGACATATAGCGTAGAATAGTCTCCGAAAGTCTGATTGCCTGCTACACCCACAACCTATGGTTACTTGCTGAGTGATTACACACTGACTCGTCATGACCTGCTCCCCTGACTTTAAATGCTGGACTACAGACTGACATCAGACCACTGAGATGGCCTAGTAAAAATAAACTTTGATAAATACAAATGTTTTGTCCAGTATGACGATCTATCAACCAATTGACTCTTCTCTCTTGGATAAACTGCATATGAGAACCACAGAAAGAATTAGCAATCATTACCAAGACTTAGTATCTGACAACTTTGGTTGAAACAAATCCCGAACACATATACATAGCCCCAAACACTTGACCATCATTTTAAATGCCTAGAATGGCAAGTGCACCTGAATCTTTCTCTTTGATAGTAAAATCTGTTTAAAAGGAACAGGCTGTAATTCTGAGTCTAAAGAGAAAAGGATGGAGATTTATTTTGTTTCACCTTTTTTTAAATTGTTAATAAGTTGCCAACATTTTAAAATTAGGGAGACTTTTAAATAAAAAATTCTGCATTTCTAGCTCACATGCAATTGCAGTAAAAATGCAATTATTTATTTAGTACTTTATCAATTACATCTACCAAGAAATTATAACAATGAGGAATAAAAATTAAGTCCTAAATATTAAAATTACTGTTCTCCAAAGAAAAAAATTCTTAACATAGCAATACACACATACAAGTGTGTATATGTATGTATACATCTAATATTTACATACATAGACATGCAACCATATATACATATACGCAATATACACATATATGTGGCACAAACAGTTAGTGCTAGACTACTAGCTGAAAGATGGTCATTCAAACCCACTCAGAGACACTTCGGAAGATAGACCTGGCATCAGCTTCTGAAAGTTTACAGCCTTGAAAACCCAATGGAGAAGTTCTACTCTGCACACACTGGGTCATCATGAGTCAGAATCGACTTGACAACAACTGTATCTATCTATCTAAAATGACAGACAGCTGTTCTGCATCTCACTTTGGTGAGTGGCATCTGGGTTCTTAAAAGCTATCAAGCGGCCATCTAAGATACATCAATTGTTCCCAACCCACCTGGAGCAAAGGAGAATGAAGAACACCAAAGACACAAGGAAAATGTTAGCCCGAAAGACAGAAAGGGCCACATAAACCAGAGATTCCATCAGCCTGAGACCAGAAGAACTAGAAGGTGCCCGGCTACCACCAATGACCGTCCACACAGGGAACACAACACAGAGTCCCTGACAGAGCAGGAAAAAAGTGGGGTGTGGAATTCAAATTCCAGTAAAATGACCAGACTTAATGGTTTGACTGAGACTAGAGAGACCCTGGAAGACATGGACCCCAGACTGTCTGCCCAATACTAAAACCATTCCTGAGGCCAACTCTTCAAAGGTTAGACTGGACTACGGTACATAAAATGATACTCGTGAAGAGTGTGCCTCTTAGTTCAGGTAGATACACGAGACTAAATGGGCAACTCCTGTCTGGAGGCAAGATGAGTAGGCAAAAAGGGACAAGAACTGGTTGAATGGACACGGGAAATCCGGGGTGGAAAGGAAGAGTGTGTTATCACAGTATAGGGAGAGAAACTAGGGTTACATAACAATGTGTGTATAAATTTTTGTATGAGAAACTAATTTGAATTGTAAACTTTCATTTAAAGCAAAATAAAATGTCCAATAGCATATAATTAGGGTACTAATTTAAAAAAAAAAAATTTAATCATGTTCATTGTACCAAGAATTTGATGCTCTCATTTATAACATGTTATAGAGCACAAGCTGGAAAACTACGGCCTGTGGGACATATAAAAGTCTGGCCCCTGCCTGTTTTTATATGTCTGGTGAGCTAAAATCATTTTTTTTTTTTTTTTTTACAATTTTATGTGATTATATTTTAAATGGTTATATAAGAACCTACATAATATCTTCAATTTTGTCTCTTGGCCCACAAAGTCTAAAAATATTTACTCTCTGGCCCTTTACAGAAAAAGTTGGTTCTGGTATATACTGCACCCACTAATAAACTGATATGTTGTTACAATACTTATCATTACGTTTTGAGCTAAGTTCTTAATCGTTCAAAATCTACCAATCATCACCAAGTAATCAACCTCTCCCTCCTTGGGCTGATGTTTTCAAGCTGTACTCATCTGACTACATTTCACTCCCAGGCCATCATTCAGACAAAAGATATAAAGTCAGGTTAAAAACCAGTAAGATTTTATAAAATTATCCCTATATTCTTTTATTTGGAGGCCTAGTGGTGCAGTGGTAAAGCATTTGGCTGCTAACCAAAAGGCTGGCCGTTCAAATCCACCAGATGCTCCTTGAAAACTCTATGGGGCAGTTCTACTGTCCTATAGTGTTGCTATGAGTTGAAATCAACTCAACGGCAATGGGATGGGATTTCTTTATTCAATAAAACCTATTAGGCCCTTCCTTTGTGCTTGAAACAAAATTAATTCATGAACTACAGGTTGATGTCCAGATTATTGGCTTAGGCAGTTGTGTGGAGAGTTGTACACTTACTCAGTAAAAGAACATTGAAGAAGCTACAAGGAAGGGTCCCAAGATTAATTAAATTTCTGAGATGCATGTGAGGCATTGAGGTGGAGATACCAGGAAGCAGCTGAAAATATGGTCTAAGAACTCAGGAGAATATGGCAAAGAACAATATTTAGAGTCATCAGCACCTATTTGGAAGTTAAAAAACTTATTCGAAATTAACCAGAGAGAGATGTATAGAGAGGGAATACATGGGGGTTACCAAGTTATGAGAGAGCTGTGAACGAACATCAAGAAGGAGGGCACAGTTATCAGTACTGAATGTTTTAGAGAAGTCAATTAATAATGTTTTTTTAAAAATGAGTGTTCATTACACTTGTAAATTAAGAGATAATTTGTAATCTTGGTGGAAGAAGGTAAAAAAGTGGGTTTAGGGCAGAAAACAGATTACATTGATTTGAGAAGCGAAATGAAGTGAAAAATTAAGAGACAATGATAATAAATTACCTCTTACAAAAGAAACTCAGCTGTGGAGAGAGAGAGACAGACTGGATGAGAACTAGAGAAAATGCAGGATCTGAGAGCAAATGTAAATTTTGATAGAACATAAGTGTTTTATAATCTGAAGGAAAATGCAAGGGATATGAGAGAGAGTAATTAGAGGTGATCATGGAGACAAAGTCTTCCAGAAAATGTTAGGCTACTGGGCACAGAGTGCATTATTAAGGGTGGATAATAAGAGTTTATTCTTCCACTAAAATCATAAGGAAGGAGGAATCAACATACATTTTTGCAGCACGGGCAAGCAGAATAAAAATATATAGAAATTGATTAAAATAAAACTTTCCCCCAAATGAAGGTCCTGGTGTTAGCTGCATTTTTATAACTTCATATTAAGGTGTTTAAAAATTTCATTAATTTTATCATCTTCTTGACTACTCACATTTTACTATATTATTTTAAGGCACTCAAGACAAAGGCCCGCTCAACTGATGTCCTTAGAAATTACATGAACTCTCTTGTTGCCCAGTTCTCATCTGCTATTTTTGCAGGAGGGTCAAGCTGTTAATAATCAACAGCTGTTTAGTTGATAAACCCCTAAAAATTACATGCAAAATTCTATATACCATCTAGAGTTTTCATCTAGACATGATACTCTTTGAGAGGCTAATGAAATCCGTGAACATATAAATATGCTCTAGTCTAGATTGACATCATTTCTTTTGCTCTCTGTTGGAAATATTATCCTGGGATAAAACACAGTGATAAAACAGAGAGAACATATTATAATATTTGAGGAGCAACAGAAAGACTTTAAAACAGTATATTCTCTTATAAATCAGAATGGAGCTTCAGGTACAGAATATTACTTCTTTTATCCATATTTCAGCATCACACGATTCTATAAATTTATTTCTGCAATATCTCTGTGGAATATTAAATTTAGGCTCTAATCTAAGATCTGAAGAAAACCACTTTTTTCACGTCTTCGTGTGTGGAATCTCATTGTTCTACTTTGCCACAAAATGAACCCCAATGGATAATATTTGGACTATAAAATGTTTCTCAGTAAATTAAAAAGTTTAAAAATAATATTCATTACCACTATTACAAGACATACATAGAAAACGTTTCTTCTAGAAAAATCACGGAGAATCATTGACATCATAACATTCAATAAAAAGTTCCTTTAAAGAAACAGGCAATTTACATTTAAAATTGTATATAATAGAAAGAAGTTAGTTTACATAATGCTAGGTGTTACTTGGAATCAATAAAATTAAGAAAAGCTATGTCATTTAACTGACCAAAAGTTTTTTACTCTATATCCTCCAGATAAATGAGGAAACAAAAATTACATAGCATGTAGTAAAAAGCTAACAAAATATCTGAGATTGATTTCATCTGTTTTAAAATTTTGGAACTGATTAACAAGCATCTTTGATATTAGTAAGATGTCCAGAAAAAGAGATAGTTGTATCTCTAGTGGAGCAATTCAAACGAATATTAAAGAGAAGTAAAAGGCATAGCACACAAAACAAGGTACATGACATGTTAACAATGCCATCTAAAAAACAGAGCAAATACTCTGAGGTGGTTCTCTATATGCAGTAGGTTGGGGAATATAAATTCTACCTATAATTGAGACCAATGGCTTAATACAGAAAGGGAACTAATTCTTTCAACTCCAAACCAGATTCCAACCTCACTAAAGGAAGATATAATGATTTAATATTGCATTAGACCCCAGTAGATGAGTCTACTGATTGATCTTCAAAAATGAAATCTATATTTCTAGAGAAGCACAGAGCTATGGGAACATGAAATGGCAATAATTACCATAGTGGTCTCCGGGCTAATTATTTCAAAGCTAAGTAGCAATGTTTATGATCTATTTATTAGCTGTCAAGTCATTGATTCAGTAAGAAAATGTGTTTGCAATGGAACATAACCAGTAAATTTAATAGAAATGGAACTCCATTCATTGTTTGATGAAGGTGCACAATATCATCAATATCACGGTCAGTTTTTGTGGTCAGCTATAATAATGCTGCCTGCTCATCTAGCTGAGAGATATGTAGACAAGCAGCAATAAAAATCACACATTATTAACAGCCAAGCCAAACCCAAATCAAACCCACTGCCGCTGAGTCGATCTCGACTCATAGTGGCCCTATAGGACAGAGTAGAACTACCCCATAGGGCTTCCAAGGCTGTAATCTTTACTGAAGCAGACTGCCACATCTTTCTCCCATGGAGCAGCTGGTGGGTTCAAACCGCTGAACTTTCAGTTAGGGGCAGAGCACTTTAACCACTGTACCATTAACAGGTACTGAAAGAGAGAAATGCTAACCACAGTATAACTTTTTGTTGCAATATCCTACCAGGAAAATGCAGAACAGCTGAATACTCAACTAGCTTTAATGCAGTGAAGTAAAAAGTATCAACTGCACATGGGGAGGTGAGAATAATATTAATACATATAATACACACACGTGTATATGTATATACATTGATAATTATATACATGTATATCTATTCATTTAGATATATGAATCTATATCCATTTAGATACAGGAATAAATATAGACATATGATATATATATTTACATAGATGTACATATAAGGTTGTACCAAAAGTCTTAGTGCATTTTTAAGCTTCAGATGCTCTAAAAAATAGCTCCACATATGGAATCGATATTTTGGTCTCCTGGAAACAATAGCAACCAACAATCAAGATGTATAGCCAGAATCTCCCATCCATTTTTCCTTCCTTCCTTTCTTCCTCCCTGCTTCCCTCCATCTCCTGTTGTTCAGCTTTCTTTTTTTTCCCCCTTTATTGCTTTCTTGCTTTTCCCAATGCTTCCTGTGTACCTTATTTGTGTCATAAAATGTCTGGATGCTGGGATACTGTGAACAACACTACTAAGTTTCTAAAGACTCCCTCCCAGTGAGGAAAGAGGCCAAAAAAAAAAAACCCATAATAATAAAAATGAAAATATATGTATGATGTCGAGTAATGAGGAAGATAAAGGGGAGGAAGGACAGACAGTAATGGGTGGTGGGGAGAAATTTTTCACTGAACGGCAAAGAAAGACTTCTTTGAAGAGGTGGTATTTTAGTAGAGATATAAATGAAGGGAAGGAGCAAGATGTGTGACAATTTGGCAGAAGAATATTCTAAGATGAGGGTACGCAAAGACAGCCAGTGTGGATCACACGGAGTGGTTAGTAAGAAGACTGAGAGAAAATGAGTCTGGGGAGATGGGCATAGAATTTGTGAACCATGGTAAGAAATTTGGATTTTATCCACTCACTCTGGCTACTGTGCAGAGAATCATACAATAGTTGCCTGTTTTTTTCAAACTAGAAGTTGAGAGGCAGTTTCAAATGGATACAGACTCCTCATTCCATAAATCACATTTTCATACCGACTAAAGAAAGTGCAATACGCTTAAGTCCTTTCAACTATATATGGACAAATGATACTGTTACCCAACATGTGTATGACACCTTTAAGTTTACAACATTCTTTTATGGCATTATTTCACATTCACAGCCTTTTATGGTACACAGAGCTGGCATTTTAATCCTCATTTTTTATATGAAACAATGAAGGTTTAAAAGGCTAAAATGAATTTCCTACAGCCACAATACTAATAAAAGGGTTCCCAACCTTTGAACCAAAACATGTACAAGTACTTAGAAATCGATCATTAATAGCAAAAGCCACCAAAATATGAATAATGGAATACGATATGTGCAAATCAAACAAATAACTCCCTTCAACTCTGTCTCAGTTAATACTCTCCATGATTCCTTCTTCTCTATCCATTTTAGAATGTCTTTCCCAACCAGACTTCCTTCCTTTCATCTAATACCAGTTTCTCTAGAGTTGGGAGGCTGTGTTTCTCCCTCTACCAGCTTTTCCTTACAGCAGTGTCTAAATGTCTTCGGCTAGTTAGATACTAATGTGATGCATTACTGCACTAACTACTACCTTTTAAATGAAAACAAAACAATCCTAATGACTTAGGCATACACTGTTGCCACACTTTGAAGAGAATGCAAAGAAATTTAGTTCTCCCTTGATTCACTATTTTATCATGTCTGGGAACCAGTCTGAAGACCCATTAACATTGAGGAAAAGAATATTTTGCGACAGTATTCTGCAAACTGCTTTTATCTCTATCCAGTTTCACAGTTCCAACTCACACAGAGGTGATAACATGTCATAGACAAATTATGAGTATAAACTGGAAAAGCAGAAATTAAGAAAAGTATTCAGGGCCAGTCACATTCATACATTAAAATGACTTTAAGGTAATTAGATGTATGTACCATATAGGTACCTTTGGAATATGTTCAATTCTTGATCTCATTAGTAAATACACGCTGCTTGCAGGAGCAAGCAAACTTTTTGGCTCACTCTCTCTCTCTCTCTGTCTTTTGGCCTGAGGACATCAGAACTCTCTTTTTTTTATGAGAAGTCTTTTTCACTGAAAAGTTTGTATCTTCCTTTCTCTGGAGTATTATAAGGTTCTATTAGAGAAGGGAATTTATCATTAACTCATAGTCAGATGTGTAAGCTTAAAGTACTTCTAAAATTTTGTTCTAACGTCTAAAAGATTTTTTACAAGTTTAAAATATCACAAACATCAATGGTTCAAATTCATCAAACTCAGAAAAATTATCTATTTTGGTTATTTTATTATTATTATAGGTTTCTCCTAAGCTAAAATGAAGAAAAGCCAAAAAAGGCATGATTATCTTCACAGGTCAGATACAGAAGAAAAAGCATAACATAAATACCAGATGACCATCTGAAAAAGAAAAAACAAAAACCACTGATGTGTAATGAGTAGATGGTTCATTGTTCCTGCAAATTCCTGATACAAGATACAGCTATGGTTCACTGCTTTTGTTTCCATTTCTTTGAAATTCTTAATCAGGCAGTATGACATTTTAAGTGAGGATTCAACTAGCCTAGACTTTTAGCAATATTTTCTTTCCTTGAAAATCTGCTAATCCTCTGCCTTTTTAAAACTACTCTGTAACCAAAATTTTGCAACAAACTAAAGAAGGTAGAATCTGTTTTTCTAAAGTAGCAATTTACAGAAGGAGTCTTATATAATTCCTGTCAATTACTAAGGCTAATAAACACACTGATGTAGCTTTTATTCTAGATAGAGAGCACAGATGATGTAAAATACTTTGTAAACTATATCGTATTAGTTACTGAATTACTACCACCAATACATTAGTATCATTAGTAGCAATTCTTATGGTTATCACATACACTTACCTGAGGGGTAAGCAACCCCTCTGCCTTTATACAAAGTTGAAATAGGGATAAGTAATACATAGACAATATCACCTAGCTATGTAGTCTGCCGTCCTTTTTTTTCCCCCTTTGGTTTTCTTTTTGTAATTAACTCCTCAGTAAAAGTATTTCCATTCATATTGTATTTCTCAATATCTATGCAGTCCTTAAATTGTAGTTGTTTATGAGGGATAATTTCTGCTTTTTCAAGCAACTATAATTCAAATTCTAACATGATTTTAATAAAGGGGTACTCTGGCTATTCATCATGGGAATATGAACTTGTGGTACATAAGATTTTCTTTAGGCTCTAAAAACAGCTCCCATATTTACATGTCACTATGGAGACAGTTGGTAGAATAATCATGCTACATTATTTGCTTCCTGGAAAACGCCTCTAAATATTATTGTCGTATTACACAACACACTTTTAAAGGTAGTAAGACAAGATTCATTATTTTATAGACTGTCGTGGTCATGATTCACAGAAAAACAGTATCAGTACAAACTCTAAACTCCACTATTTTCGAAAAAAATTGCCCCAAAGGAGAGATGACTTCAGGCATGGCAGAGAAATGAGGTAGAAGGTACTGTAAAAATTTCCTCTGGGAACTATTGGCTCCCTCATATTTTTCCCAATTGGCTCATATACAAATATTGGGGCCGGGCATTGGGCCACAGGCAAAGACTACTATCAGGCCCTGGAAACAGAAGTATACTCTGAATGCAGATAAAATCCAGGGGATGTCAGAAAATGATTTCAGAAGAAGAAAACCTGAATAGATCAAAAATAGAGAATAAGAACAAAAAATAGAACTTATAAAAGAACTACTTCATAAAGCAATTCCCAAAGTATTTGAGTTCTTTCAAATACAGTCAGTTCTTCTACAACATTTCTTTTAAATAATGCATTTGTTCCAACACAACTGGTATATTAAGGAACAATATTAGCATAACACAAATTTGTGTTTGCTTGAGTGGTTTCATCTGGGAGAAACACTAGGTGAAAGCAGAAAACTGCACCTAACTTGGAAAAACACATATCTGATAAAGTACTGGTAACCTGAATATATAAAAGACCCTCTAAACTCAATAATAAGAAAGCAAACACTCCAATTAAAAATAGGCAAAAGATTTGGACACTTTACAAAAGAAAATCTGAAACTGAGCCATGTAGGAATACAAAAAAACCACCCATATACATAACTCAAATATCTACCAGCTACCTCAGTCCACAGAATTCGTCATGAGCCATACCAATTCACATATGTTACAACTTTCCCTCTGTTTTTAGTTAACTGTCCTTCTACAACTCCACAATAACTCAAGCTGCAGTCCTTCTGACTTCCACCCACAAGCAAACTTCAGGACTTTTAAGGTAAAGTACCATATTTATTGTAGTACTGACGAGAGAAAAGAAAGGAACATAGTAGATGATAGATAATAGACAGATCCATCTCCATTTAACATGTGTAAAACCATGCTACAATTTTTATTTGGTTCTTTTTGTGTGTCACTGGCAATGATTTTGAGTGCTATGTCACCACTCAAGTAGCATTCATTCATCTATTGGATATTTATTATTTACTGTGTAAGAAACATGCTAAGTTAGGGAATCATTTTATCTAAACAATACCATCTACCAATATGATTTGAAACAAAAGGCATAAAATAGTAAAACCACAGATCAAATCTCTGATCTGTAAGTGTGAATATTATAATGCTAAACAAATACTAACAAATGAATAGAACTCAGTAATATAGTAAAACAGTTATCACTGTCATGTCAGGTTATTCCAATAATGCTAGCAGTGCACTAATATTTTGATATCAGATGCCAGCATCATCTGATAGATACAATATGTGAACAAGAACACTACAGTAACAAAAATGTTTTAGATAAAATCCAATGTCCTTTATTTTTAAAAACTAACTTTCAAAGAGAATAATTATTCTAAACCAATCTTTTTTTATTAAAATATTTTATTGAATTTTCAGTGAAAGTTTACACAGCAAATTAGGTTCCCATTTAACGATTTCTACACAGTTTGTTAAGTGACATTGGTTACATTTTCACAGTGTGTTAACTTTCTCATTATTTCCATTCTGGTTGTTTGTTTCCACTTATCTACTTTTCCTGGCCCCTTGCCTTCTCGAGTGTTTGCTTTTGAGTAAGTGTGGACCATTTGGTCTCATGTAGATGATATTTTAAAGGAGTACTCATGAATGATATCACTTAGTTTATGAGCCAAGCAGTTATTTAGCTAAAACTGACCTCATGCAATGGTTTTGATTCAAGTTTTAAAGCGTATCTCAGAGTTCTCCAATCTCAACTGGTCTAGTAAGTCCAGACTTTTTAAGAATCTGAATTCTGTTATACGTTTTTCTCCCATTCTGTCACAATACATCTATTGTGTTCCTGATCAGAACAGTCAGTAGTGGTAGCTGGGCAGCATCTTGTCTTCTGGTCTCAGGGTAGATGAGGTCGTGGTTTGTGTAGCCTATTAGATCTATAGACTAGTTTCTTCTCTGAGTCTAAGTTTCCTTCTTTCTATTTTACTCCAGACACATAGAGACCAATAGTTGCATCTTATGTAAATCAATCTTATACTAAATGATAAAATATGAAATTCTCTGTTAAATATGTTTCAGAGTATCAATTATAATTTCATTCTGGAAGTCCTGAAATATGCAAGTTATTAAGCAGAGATAAAAGCTATCACTATTATAAATTCAGTAACTTCAAAATTTTATTTAAAAAATACAAACAGAAGAGGACCAACTGAAAAAGTTTATATAATTAACAACTCGTTAAATTATACCCTGTTTTCGGGTACCATAGTAATGGATTATTTAATAGATATAGGAACCATTAAAAGTAGCAACCAAATAATACCAGGTGTGCAAGGATGGTTCAACATTAGAAAAACAATCAATGTAATCCATCACATAAATAAAACAAAAGACAAGAACCACATGATCTTATCAATCAATGCAGAAAAGGCATTCGACAAAGTCCAGCACCAATTCATGATAAAAACTCTCAACAAAATAGGAATAGAAGGGAAATTCCTCAGTGTAATTAAGGGCATTTGTA